>NW_024427107.1:30356229-30390458 GCF_017311325.1 Ursus maritimus | reverse complement strand
AGAGGCTTAAATATATATATATATATATATATATATACACACATATATATACATATATATACACATATATAAATTATATATATTTTTATATATAATACATATTATTATATTTGTTTATTTATTTTACTCTAAACTTCCAAATGGAGGAATTTATTCTAAGTAAACTATTGAGGCTGTGTTTGAAAATCATATAAATCACATTTTAAAGTTCTGTTTTATTATAATACAAATTGGAAGCCAACTAAATTTTCAAAAATAGATATATGATTAAATAAGTTAAGTACAGTGTATAATACGAAAAGCTATTATTCAGTAACAAAGAAAATATTTAGTGAACTAAATTTTTTTGTCCATATTTGGGCAGGGAAATATAGCATTTCTTTTTCCTTTGTGGTATCTGTGCCTTTGTTTATTGCCTTAGTTTCCTGAGAACTCTACTCCATAATAGAGTTTTGCCAGGTCTCCAGAGTAGTGCCACAGTCCTGGGCTAAGAGCTAAGGCAACAGGTAATGAGGTAAGATGGTCCCACTTTTCCTTTCTCCTCCTCCATAAACTGTCATGTTCACACTTGCACTTTAGCCTTGAAAGAAAGTTAAAAACTCCAAGAATCAATGTGGTCTATTTCTATGTTTTGGTGTGCCACAATCCTTATCAAAATAATGAAGTAGAAAGCCAGCTACCTGTTCAGTATGCTTGATAGAAAAGGATGAAATGCAGGAAAGGGAAAAAAAAAAAAAGGATTATATCCTAAAACATTATCATGCACATTTTGAAAGGATTTCCCAGAATCAAGATCAAATAGACATTATTTTTTTTTATTTTATGGCACCATTAAAATAAATTACAATTTATATGAGATTTTTTTTAATATATCATGAGGAAACTATTGAATTTACTTTTGAGAAAATTAGCTTCCAATACTATCTATTAAATAATCATACTTTTCATTAATTTAAAATGTCAAATCTAACATATATCAAATACCTAGTACAAAGCATAATACTTTTAGTTATAAATTTCAATTATGTTCCACAATGAAGAAATAGATCAATTTCCTCATTATTCCCATTCATCAGTAATTCTTTATGATATGTTTTTCTATTAATTATTATAAGTCAACATAATTATATAGTTTGGCATACTGCAAATGCTTTGTTAATGCTGATAACAAATAAGATTATATTTTTTGCTCATCAAATTAAAACATGGAGATTTTCTGAGAAAGGATTTTAGATATGCTCTTTTATCTCTATAATGAGTATCACTGATGTTCTCTCTCTTTGGTTTATATTAATCTTTAATTTTAATATGCACTGCAACTAATATAACATCATGGAGGCCACAAGAAATGTTAAATTCTTTCTTCTTTTCTGGGTACAGTTTTATGCAGTCCTTCCTGGTAAATCATATACTTGTTTTAAATCTATAGATAGTTTGTTCATTTCGATGCAGGGCCTCTGTGACAGTTGTTCTGAGACCCTAACAAGTGAACTCACTTAGATGCAGCTACTTCTGAGTAACTTAAGGTGCCTGAGGTTGCCAATGGTCTAAAATGTAACTCTTACTCACTTGGACTGGCCCGAAACTTTTACCATTAAACTAAGCTTGAGGGCTTCGAGAAATCATAGATTGGTTAAGTACTGTGCAATAATCCACTCAGGGAGGTAGCTTCCTAGCACCACTGGGATTAAAGGTAATTTTGTAAGAATTCTTGATTTATAAGGCAGCACTCACTCTTATACCTCTGCCACACTGGACATCATTTGTCTACTTCCAATATATCTTTTGAAAAGCTGTAAGAACTGCTTTAGAATGAGAACTACACATATTTTCCAGTGATAGCATGACTATATTCTAATTTTCTCATTAAATTCATAATAGTTTCAGGGACAAAACCTTGAAGCCACATATAGGAGATGAAACTTCAGACTGTCAAAAGCTGAGAGAAAAAGAAAGCTTGACTCTCAATGTTTGGAAGATCTACTGTTACTTATAATAAAAGCAGACCATGATATCTTGAACTAGGACCATATACTAAAGCACTTATTGCTTACTGTAGAACTGGGAAACGGATCACTGATAAAGGAAAAAAAAAAATGTAGGGATGAAAATTTAAAACTCAATAAAAAAAGAAAAAGGTAGAAAAAAGAAAATTTAAAAAATGAAATAAAGCAGTCTAAATTCATTGCTCAATAGCTTAATATGCTTGCAGTTTTGTTGCAGGGAAAGGATATTAGAACATTTGAGTCACTGCAGATCACTGCTCTGTTAATAGTCATAAATAGAGGTGTGTATCTGTGCACATTTGGTCTCACATGTTAAACACTTTGTAATTTGGGGAGCACATTGCTTCCCTTTCCTTCTATTCTTGTAATTTTCCTGCAAATATGATTTTTTTTTTCTTTTTTAATGTCACTTTCCTCTATCCCATTCTTTTCCATTCTCAACACTGCCTTAATTGAGCCATATGTTATTTCGATTATGATATATTGCTATGGCATCCTAAGCTGTCTCAGTACTCTGAATCTCATCCGGCCCTGGGCTCTTTAAGCCAATCTGAATCTTCCTCGAACAACACCTATCATCAGTGGCTCTTTCGACCTCTGATCTTCTCCAGCCTTGATCACATCTCTACCTGGCTTCAAAACATATGCTACCAAGAGCCCTACCCTGGGTGCATTTGGATTTGGCATCTCCATGTTAAATTCTCAATCATCAGATTTTTTTCAATATACTTTAACTTCAATTGTTACTCTGATTCCTCAGGTCCCTTGTTTCAGCAGGAGTCCATACTCCATGTCCAGTCCTACAAATCTGAGTCTCAAACTTCTCACTGAATTAGTTCAACATTCCAGTCAGGTTACCTCCAACACACACTCTCCCTGTGCAATATCACTAGATTTAGTCATTGTTTATTAAAGCCTCACTTTCACATAACATCTTCCTAATAAAACATTTCCTACTAAAACATTCCCATTACACCCTCCCCCTCAAATCTATTTGTTATGGCATCTTATGTCAGCCAGGGTCCCAAAAAACGAAATAGAACCAGTATAAGATATATATTAAAGATTTATTGCAAGGAATTGTCTTCCATGATTGTAGAGCTGGCTGGGTAACTCAGAATTTTGAAATTGGCCATTATGAAGTGTAGGCTGAAATTCTGGGGCACAAGCATAAGCTGCTATCTGGAGGAAGAATTTCTTCATCCTCTTGGAAGTCATAGTTCTGCTCTTAAGTCTTTTCAACTAATTGAATTAGGCCTACCCAGATTATCTAGGACAGTCTTCTTTAATTACTGTTAACTCATTAGGAACTTTAATCACATCTACAAAATGCCTTCACAGCAACACCAAGATTAGTGTTTGATTGAATAAATGCGGACTAGCCCAGGCAAAATGACACACATAAAACAGACCACATAGTCCAAACTGAATGAATGAATAAACGAATGAGAATCCATTCACTTGCTAGCCTACCTTTATAATTGCAGAGTGTAAGCCATTAAGACTAAGAGGACAATGGAATTTGGAGAAGCTAAAAGTAACCAACTCTAGTCCAACACAAGAAATAGCAGTTGCTCGTCCAGAAGAATTCCTTTGCTATACTAAAATGGTCAGCCATTATCTCCCTTGGCCTACGTATTATGCCTCCAGACCTTCACTCAATATTAATATCCATGGTACACTCTCCTACCCTGTAATCTAAATAACAGACTTCAAAGTTGAACTAAGTTCCACTTACAGAGGGAAGCTTGCTTAGGTGGCAATTTGCTCTGGACTTCCATAGCATGTAAGGTTTACAGTATTAATTTAGAAATTCCCATCTATGTCTTGTATTCTCTCAGCATACAATAACGGGCCCATCTTTCCCTAGATACATAATAGGTCAAAAATGATTAGGACCACCCGGGTCCCTGTCAAACAAAGAGAATGACATCATAAGCTCCTCTATTTTTATTAAAAAACTATCCCAATGGCAAAGTGAGCAGAAATAAATGGAGAGATCAATAAATTCTCTGTAGCCCAATGCAACTGCCTCTTGGCGTACAGTGGAATCTGTTTTGGCTGCATCTGCTTTACTCTCATCTTTTTCAGTTCCTTTTTCCTTTCCTCCCCTTTTCACTCCATATGACCACTTCTCAAAGAAGCCATACTAATAGCTCTCAACAGATACATTGTGTGCAGTTCTTACCCAGCATTCTTACCTCTGCTGTACTGCCTGACACTTTGCTTCACCATGACTCACAATAACAAGAACCAGCTAGGGTCCTTTCACCTCAGACTGCTCATGTTCTTCTCCAGAAACATGCTTACTTCCTGTTATGTTGCTGAGAGTTACTTATAAGTGTGGGATTGAGGAATCATTCCCTAAAGGCATAACAAATGACACTTGCTTTTCAAAATGCTTTTTGTTTGTTCATTTAGTGATTTAATCAAACACTGCTCTCAATTTACCTAACATGGATTCTAGGATATTAAAGTAGAAAAATGTTATTTGCATCTCTTTATTATCCCTGCCATAACATGATGATCCTGATGGTCTATCTCTTAGAATAGCTAGGCTCTAATTTACAACTAAGCTGTATTCCAAAATTAAACTCAGTCATTTGTCTAGAACCCAGAATGTCTTTTCCCATTGAAAGATGTTATTAAAGATGTTGATGAAATAGGCTAAAAATCTCAAGGTAGACTTAAGTCACTGAACTAGGCTCAACATATTATCAGTATTTTGTTTTCTTTTGCTTCCAGGAAACTCAACTGAAAATGTGGCCATCATTTTTGGTACAAATTCCAATTTGGGACACTGGGAACTTCTCTTCCTACTAGGGAAGGCACTGGATAGCTATGTGGACATCCACTAGATATTTATATGAAGCATGGTCACAACCCATATATTTTCTGAATGAATAAATACATTAATGAATAAGCAGATATCTTCTCTCCTATATCACCACTACAGAGGAAAAAGTTAATAACTCCCTCTTTTGGTATCAAGCAGCAAGAACCACAGGGAATTCTGGGTTACCTCCTCTTATTGAACACCTCTTTTTGCTGAAATAAATTTAAAAAACAAAACAACAAAACAAACAAACAAAACTAACCTTTCCTTGACATTGCATGGATAAGCTCACCCAAATGTCAGACAATTAAAGATGAGGTGTTGGTATGATGGAAGCTGTCTGTATTTAAATAGTTCATTCAAATGAAGACTAGCATTAAAGATTCTACCAGGAGAGCTGACCCTGTCTGTCCTTCCAAAAATCTCAGATCTCTTTCTGTTCCCTTTTTAGAAGGCTTGAATAAAAAATGCAGAGCACTTAAAAATATACACTCAGCTGGAAACAGCAAACAAGGGAAAGCTACTTTGCCTGGTGCAAAGGAAAAGAAATGCCTGTCTTTTACATATAAAGCCCTGAAACTAATTTCATTTAGGCATATTCAGTGATATCATTTAATAATTTTTTCCAGGATACTTATGAGTAATTTTAATATATACCTTTTAACCTACTCTCATGTTCCATTATACATAATTATTCTGCTTGCTTATTATACCCTTTAAATTACAATGATTAATCATATACATTGCATAATTAAATTGTGAAAAATGATTAATCATCATTGTATTATTGTTTAATTATACTACATATTTCATTTTAACAAGAAAATGCAAAGTGATTTAACTCATGGGGTAACTAACCAGATTGTTATATGGGTAATGAGCCTGGATTTTATTACAGGTAAAGAAATTAAGATCCAGGTTAAGTGACTTATCCAAGGTGAACCAAGAATATTCCTTGTCCTTGGTCTGAATGAAGAAGAGCTTAGAACGCAGAACTTTTAGCCATTTTTCACAAAACCAAACCAAGGAAAAGCAAAAGGTTTTTCTCTCCAATGAATAATATCATCACTCTTTAAAGAATATTTGTTTTTTTTCCCCAGAATCATATGGTACATATAGGTTTTCAAAGAACAGAGCCCATGACTATGTCAGTTAACCACCTACTGACAGTAAGCCTGGTTCAATACAGCTCTCAGAGTCCCAGCCTCTGATCCTATACAGTTACACAGCATCCTGGAATTGCTCCAAGATGTCTTACTTCATAAGGGTCTCCAGACAGATATTGTCTCCAGATGGCAGTATCAGACACCTGTGATCCAGGACACAAAAACACCATCTTTTCTATTATAATGTCTATCCATAATATAAAATGGAGAGAGAAAAAGAAGTTATCAGAATTATTTTAAATCACGAGGCAGCTTCTTCTGCTCCCTAAAAAACTAGTTAAATCTCCTCTTGAGTAAACTGCATCTGGTTTAGTTAAATCCATTAATAGATCTTTCGGTTATTTTAAAAAATTAAAACTCAAGCCTCAACTAGGAAAAGACAGGAAACAAGTGAATGAACAGCAACAACAAGTCAGTCTCTCTTCTAGTCTCTTATATAAAGTAATATTCATAATTCCTGACAGAGAAAGTCTTATTGCTGCAGATTAGAATATAGTACTGCCAAACCCCACAAGTTTAATTGTGGGGAGGGAGGGTAGAGCAGTTAATATGAGGTATTTGGCTGACGGAGTTTGCAAGAACTCTTCTAGTTTCTGTTAATTGTAGGCAGAGCACCTTGATTAATTTTCCACCAGAACTGTACATAGTGAGTGTAAAACATTCCTAAATGTAGACTGGAAAGTTGCAAGAAAAGGAAAATAGACGTTGAGCAGGAAAAATTAAAAACAGATGTCTACCACAGAATCTAATCAAAACAGTAAGATTTTTAAAAAATGTTTTGGTATCTAGAAAAAGTTATTTCAAAAATTTTAGATTTGTATGTTTACATGTTTCAAAATTTACAAACTAGAAACACATAGCTCAGTTATTCCTCACATGGGAAAATCCAGCTAATATATTTTTTAGAAGATTTTATTTATTTGAAAGAGAGAGCAAGGACGAGAGCGAAAGAGTGCCAGAGGGAGAGGGAGAAGCAGGCTCCCCATTGAGTAGAGAGCCCCACATGGGGCTCCATCCCAGGACCCTGGGATCATGATCTGAGCCGAAGGCAGACGCTTAACTGACTGAGCCACCCAGGTGCCCCCCAGCTAATATATTTTTATTTGAAGAGAAACTATAAAAACTAAGGATCATACACAGAATACACTAACTTGATTGTAGCTTTTTTTTTTCTGGTAAGGATTTCAAATAACAAATTCCCTAAGGTGAATATTTTTTAAAATATAAAAAAATATTACACACAGTCTTCTTACATGCTCTCACCATTTGTCCCCTTTACAGTTCTAACTGTATATAACAGACTCAAGAAATAATCCTTCTATTTGATGTTTCTGGATCAGACATCTAACTGCGGATACCATGGTTACAATGCCAAGTGTTAGGCATGAAATTGTAGGCTTTAAAATGCAGCAAAATTGATATATTGGCTTTTTAGGACACTCAGGCACATCTTCACCAGATCACATATTTGTTTATGAAGAAATGGTTGTCTGTAAGATAAGGTGATGTAAACCATCAATTATAGATGGAAGCCAGGAGATTAGGAAAAAGATGATTATTTATATAACCCAGTTCCTTACCAGAATGCTGCACAGTGCAAGAGCTAATAAAACTGCTCTAATAACTGTGAACCCAAGAGGTAATTTACATTTTATTAGGTGGAAGAGATTTGAAATTGTTTGTTGCAGAAGATTAAAAAGAGGGGAAATAGAGAGAAAGAGACTGAGGCTTGAATCAGAAATGAGGTTCATGATTTTCCTTTTGATCCACAGAATAGCAACTGTCTGTACTGCATTATAACTTCATATGATTTCCCATCAGGTTGTCTGAAAATTGACTCTTTAAATGTGATGATGCTGAAAAATGGTGTCTAAGAAAAGAAAGTTTTATTTTTTTAACATTACCATCTCCTGCAGCATTGAACTAATGAGATCCACAATAAAATTACATCACTCACGCATTATTTAACATTGCACCCCCTGGATTTCCATCTCTTGATTTTACATGACTCACATGCCCAAGAAAAAAATGGCCCCAGGCATTTTAAATTTTGAATATAAATCACCTATATAGCTTAAGAATATTATTTTAAATAAAACACCCAATTCTCCGGCCTCGATCATATGCAAAAGAGAATATGTATTTTTGCATAATTACAATTTCATTTACATAATGCAACATTTCATTTGTTCATTGAACAAATTTTTGAGTGTCCTTTGGTACAAGGTGCCATGACAGGGATGTATGATGTTGTTTAATCACATTAAGAAATCATTACTACTAGCATATTGCATACCTCCCAGGCAGGCAATTGGCAGAAACACTTTGATAACTTGGGATAAATTAAAATATTTACAGAAATAAGTTACCCATTCCACATTTAAAATGACCAGACTCAAATATTAGTTTGAGTTACAGAGGGAAATATATATTTATGTGCCTAAATCAAGTAATTAAATAAATAGATTGATACAGTGTGCTGGAGTCAGCTTATTCTGGCTCAAGAGAACTGTTACAAGCACCTCTTTTCAAATCCACGTTCTTACCGTCAAATCGCTAGCTTCAAACTAGTCATGGTGGAAGTATTTACACCAGAGAAATTGTAAATGCAGCAAACCAGTGGTTTGTGCTATTTTTTGTTTTGTTGTTTCCAGAGAGCCAGTTGGCATCATCTACCAGCACACCACTGGATTTATGCAATTTTGTTTACAGAATATTATACACACACAAATAAAGTGCAGTCTTGAAAGAGCAACAATATTTTTGATTTTTAATGTTGTAGTAAATGTATTAAAATAATGTTGTATTTAGAAAAATTCACTAATTACATTTGCCATTTACTTTAAAATAATCAAGCCCTCTTATAAAATGAGTTGGCAGGAGAATACGGTACAGATTTTAAAAACTGGTAAAAATTTAATATTTTTAAAGTTTGGTGATTGGTATGTATGCTCATTTTGCCTTTTTACACTTGTGAAGCTTTCCATTAAAAGATTTTAAAAATAACAAATATCAAATGTTCATACACATTTATATTTACTTATATTCTTTTAAAAATTTGTTTGGCTAGAATTGGCATACAATATTATATTAATTTCAGGTGTACAACATAGTGATTTGACATTTGTATACATTGTGAAATGTCCACAACCATAAGTCTAGATACTGTTATATTACGTAGTTGATATAATGTTCCTGACTATATTCCCCATGCTATGTATTGCATTCCCAATACTTACTATTTATTTTACAACTGTAAGTTTGTACATCTTGATCTTCTTCACCCATTTCATCCCCCCACCAACACCTCTCTCCTCTGGCAACCACCAATCTGTTCTCTGTATCTACTGGTCTGGTTTTTTTTTTTTGTTTTTTAGATTCTACATGTAAGTAAAATCATGCCAGTATTTGTCCTTCTCTATCTTATCTCACTGCATATAATACCCTTGAGGTCCATCCATGTTGTCACAAATGGCAAGATGTCATTCTTTTTATGGCTGAGTAGTATTCCATTGAATATATATACCCCATCTTCTTTAACCATTCATCCACCAATGTACACTTAAATTGTTTCTGTATCTTGTATAATAAATAATGCTGCAATGAACATTGGGGTGGCGTACAGTTTTCAAATTAGTGTTTTTGTCCTCTTTGGATAGATACCAAGTAGTGAAATTATTGGATCATAAGGTAGCTCTATTTTTAATTTTTTGAGAAATTTCCATACTGTTTTCCATAGGGGCAGCACCAATCTACATTCACACGAACAGTGCACAGGATTTCTTTGTCTCCATATCTTTGGAAACATCTGTTATTTCTTATCTTTTTGATAATGGACATTCTGATAGGTGTAAGATGATATCTCATTATGGTTTGATTTGTATTTCCCTGATGCTTAGTGATGTAGAGCATCTTTTCATGTGCCTGTTAGCCATCCGTAGGTCTTTTTTATGGAAAAAAAATGTCTATTGAGACGGTCTCCCCATTTTTTAATCCCATGGAAGCAACTGACAAAAATACTTTGGTAAGTATTGAGATTTTTGTTGTTGTTGTTGTTGTTGTTACTGAGTTGTATGAGTAATTTATATATTTTGGATATTAACCCCTTATCAGATATATGATTTGCAAATATCTTCTCCAATTTTTAGGTTGCCTTTTCTTTTTGTTGATGGGTTTCCCTCACCGTGCCAAAGCTTTTTAGTTTGATGTAGTCGCATTTGCTTGTTTTGGCTTTTGTTTCCCTTGCCTGGGGAGACCAATCCAAAAAAAAAAAAAAAAAATCACTAAGAGCAGCTTACTGCCTATGTTTTGTTCTAAGAGTTTTATAGTTTCAGGCTTTATTTTTTTTAAGTTTTATTCAAGTCTTTAACCCATTTTGAGTTGACTTTTGTGAATACTGTAACACAAAAGTCAGTGGCATTCTTTTGCATTTGGCTGTCCAGTTTTCTCAGCATCATTTATTAAAGAAAATGTCCTTTCCTCATTGTATATTCTTTCCTCCTTTATCATAGATCAATTAACCATATGTGCATGGTTTTTTTCAGGGCTTTCTATTCTGTTCCATTGACCTATGCATCTGTTTTTATGTCAAAACCACACTGTTTTGATTACTATAGCTTTGCAGTATAGTTTGAAATAAGGGAGCATGATACTTCCAGCTTTGTCTTCTTTCTCAAGACTCTTTTGGCTATTCAGGGTCTTTTGTGGTTCTATACAAATTTGAGAATCATTTGTTCTAGTTCTGTGAAAAATGTCATTGGGATTTTAATAGGGATTGCACTGAATCTGTAGATTGCTTTGGATACTATGGAATTTTAATAATATTAATTTTCCTACTCCACGAGCACAGAGTATCTTTCCACTTATTTGTGTCTTCAATTTCCTTTACCAATATCTTATAGTTCTCAATGTAGAAGTCTTTCACCTCCTTAATTAAATTTATTCTTAAGTATTTCATTCTTTTTGATGTGACTATAAATAGGTTTCCTTGATTCTTCTTTCTGACAGTTTGTTATTAGTGTATAGAAACACAACCAATTTTTGTATATTAATTTTATATCCTGCAAGTATACTGAGGTCATTTAGTAGTCCTAACAGTTTTGGGTTGAAGTCTTTAGAGTTTTCTATATATAGTATCATGTCTTCTGCAAACAGTAAAACTTTTACATCCCTTCCAATTTGTATGCCTTTTATTTCTTTTTCTTGCCTAAATGCTATGGCTAGGACTTCCAATACTATGCTGAATAAAAGCAGGGAGAGTGGGCAACCTTCTCTTGTTCCTGATATTAGAGGAAAAGATTTTAGCTTTTCAACAGTGAGTATATTACCTGTGCGTTTGTCATGTATGACCTTGATTATGATGAGGTATTGTTCTTTCTGTACCCATTTTATTGAGTTTTTATCATAAATGGATGTTGAATTCTGTCAAAAGCTTTTTTGTGTCTACTGAAAAGATCATATGATTTTTATCTTTCAATTGTTAATGTGGTATATCACACCAATAGATTTGCTGATGTTGAACCATACTTGAATCCCTGGAATGAATCCCATTGGATCGCGGCGAAAGATCCTTTTAATGTATTGTTGAATTTAGTTTGCTAATATTGTGTTGAGCATTTTTGTGTCTATGTTTGTCAAGAATATTGGCCTATAACTTCCTTTTCTTGTAGTGTCCTTGCCTAGTTTTGGTACCAGGGAAATGCTGGCCTCATAAAATGAGTTTGGAATCAGAGAGCCTGGGTGGCTCAGTCAGTAAGCCTCTGCCTTCAGTTCAGGTCATGATCACAGAGTTCTGGGATCAAGCCCCGCATCAGGCTCCCTGCTCAGTGGAGAGTCAGCTTCCCCTTCCTTCTGCCCTCCCACCCACTTGTTCTCTCTCTCTCTCAAATAAATAAAAATCTTTTTTAAAAAGTCAGTTTGGAATCTTTCCCTCCTCTTCAGTATTTTGGAAGAGTTTGAGAAGAACAGTATTCAATCTTTGAATATTTGGTAGATTCACCAATGAAGCCACCTGGTCCTGGACTTTTGCTTGTTGGGAGGCTTCTGATTACTGATTCAATCTCCTTGCTCATAATAAGACTATTCAGATTTTCGATTTCATGATTCAGTCTTGGAGGATTGTAAATTTCTAGAAATTTACCCATTTCTTCCAGGTTGTCCAATTTATTGGCATAACTGTTCATAGTAGTCTCTTATGATCCTTTGTATTTTCTTTGTATCAATTCCAACTTCTCCTTTTTCATTTCTGATTTTATTTCAGCCCTCCCTCTTTTTTTCTTAGTGAGTATAGCTAAAGGTTTGTCAATTTTGTTTATCTTTTCAAAGAACCAGATATTAGTTTCATTGATCTTTTCCACTGTCTTTATAGTCCCTATTTCATTTAATTTTGCTCTGATCTTTATTATATCTTTCCTTCTATGAACTTTGGGCTTTGCTTGTTCTTCTTTTTCTACTTCCTTTAGATGTAAAGTTAAATTGTTTGTGATTTATCTTCCTTCTTGAGGTAGGCCTGCACTGCTATAATTTCCCTCCTGGAACCACTTTTGCGGTGTCCCATAGATTTTAATTTGTCATATTTGTTTTCATTTTTCCTTAGGTATTTTATTTTACCTTTTATTTCTTCTATGACCAGTAGCTGTTTGGTAACATGTTGTTTAATTCTCGTGTATTTGTAGTTTTTCTAGTTTTTTTTCTTGTAATTGATTTCATACCATTATGGCTGGAAAAGATGCATGATATGATTTCAATCTCCTTGAATTTACTGAGATTTTTTGCCTGTTCTAACACGTGATCTATCCTAGAGAATATTCCACATGTACTTGAGAAGACTATATGTTCTGATGCTTTTTGATATAATGCTCTGTATGTATCTATTAGCCCATCTGATCTAATGTGTCATTTAAGGCCAATGTTCTTTACTGATTTTCTGTTTGAGTGATCTCTTCATTAATATAAATGGGGTATTAAAATCTCCTGCTATTCTTGTATTTCTGTTAATTTCTCCCTTTAGGTATGTTAATATTTGCTTTATATATATTGGTGCTCTTATGTTGTGCGTATATATTTATAAATTCAGTACATTTATATTTAAAGTAATTATTTATAGGTATATACTTACGGCCATTTTGTAAACGGTTTTCTGGCTGATTTTGTTCCTCTCTTTCTTTCCTTTCTCTCTTTCCTATAGTTTCATAACTTTTTTTAGTGTTATGTTTAGATTCTTTTCTCATTAAGGTTTTGCTTTGTGGTTACCATGAGATTCACACATATCACCCTGTAAGTATATGATAGTCTAATAGTTCATAGCAACTTAAACTTGAACACATTCCAAAACTCTACATTTCTACTCCCCCTTCATGTTTTATGTTTTTTATATCACTTTTTATATCTTTTTATTCTATACATCCCAAAATAAGTATCATAGTTTTAATTTTCCTTCTTCTGTCTTTTAATCTTTCTTTGTGTGGAGAAGAGTTCATCTAGTTTCCAGATCTTTTTCAGAGGAGAATGATTCATATGTAGATGTAGATTTGGTGCATCCATGGAAGGAAGCGAGTTCAGGATTTCCTATGCTACCCTTCTACCCCCTCCTCATTTATTTTCTCTTATATGTGCACAGGGATATATATCCTTATATTTTCAGTAAATATATATATATATATATATATATATATATATATATATACATATATATTCACAGATAAGTACAATATTCTTAGAAATAAAGATGATATGTACATACAAAGCATTTGTTGTATAGATATGCAACTATTTTCTTAGTATCTCTGTAAGAGGAAGTTGTGGTTTACAGTTTAACTATAAAAAGAAAAGCTTTCATTAATTTCGAATCTTTCATTAACTGTGATTCAAACTTCATCTGGGACATGGAAAGAAGTAGGGGAACAAATTCTCTTAAGTAAATTTATGACAAAATCACCAAAGGATAGAGTTTAATATATCTTAATAGAGATAGAGAAGGCTTATGCAATTCAAAACCTTGCAAGATTGACAAGACCCCTTGCATATTTGTCAGTCCAACCATTTTATTTTGTGAATGAAAAAAAAAATCCTCAGAAAGAATGACGGAGCTCTTCAGAGTTAGTTAAGCAAGTTCTCATTACATAAAATGTAGACCAGTATCAACATGACCTAAGAATTTAATGTAGGAAACTCAGAATCTTAGTCTCTACTCCAGAATTACTGAAAGTGAATATAGTTTAACAAGACTCCCACATGATTTATAATGCACTTAAAAATTAAGAAGCACTGAAGTAAGCAGTAACAAATTTGACCTAAAACTCAGGTCTCCTGACTCTTTGTCCGATTCTTCCACCTCATTACACCATACTCTCTAGCAAGACGATGAACTTTTAATCATAACAGGACAATAAGTTTTCCTTATTCTATTTGTGTATTCCCTCATCTAGGTAATGTTTGTACATACATATATGCATATCCTGCAGAGACATCAGAAGACTTCTTTTACTTCCTCCTTTCAGTCTTAGATTGACTATTTCATAAAAAGACCATGTTGATATTCTGAGGTTATCAAACATAAGAAGAATCATCAACAAACACAGCAGTGATCTGTAATGATGATGATGAGGATGACAATGGTAATAAAGATATCTGTATTCTTTATGACAGAGAGTCACATAAATTCATGAAATTTCATATTGTAATGCGTTTGAGAAGAACTGAAAATGCTGTACTAATAGCCTCATACTGTCCTTAAATGAGTGTATAAGTTTTCCTCTGACCTCAATAGCATGTCATTGGAAGAAAAAGTTCATGTGAAATGCATTTGGTATCAAGAACAGCAGAGCTTCTCGGACAGTGAGTCTCTGTAGTAATGCAGATGAGAGGAAGCTGCCACAGGTTAAACCAATTACNCTACACGAAACTTAATTGAGGAATAATTTATAGAAGGCAAGAAATGTTACTTGAACAATGAATCACTTGGACTGAAGGATAAAATACATGTGGATTGATCACTAGAAAGCAAACAAAAGACTGAAAAGAGCTTAGGAGGACTTGAGTACCTTGAAACTTAAAGCCACTAAATAAAGAACTTCATGACAGGACTATCAAACACTGGAGCAAGAAACTGAAAGAGGGTTGTCAAATCCCAGTGCATGGCCTGGATGTAATAGGTATTTGTGTTTATGTACAATTATTTCATGAAACTAGGGTATTGGACTAGGAGAATTCTAGAATACTTTTTAACAATGTTTTTTAAATACGTTTTCCCCTTATGGATGTTACCTACAAGAAATTAATACAGCTGTCATTTCAATGGTTGATACACACTAGTGTGGTGGGCATTACTTAATGTTCTACGAGGCTCAAGAAGCTGTTCAAGCTACACTGAAGGGGATGGTTGATGAGAGACAGGAGTCATGCCAGGTCATCAGGTCAACAGAAATTGGTACAGAATTAAACACAAATCTAGGGTGATGCAAGGAGGTAATTCTGGTCAAATAGTGTTAATGCAATTATGCCAAACTAAATTGTGTGGCATTAGGAAAAGGAAAGTGAATAGCAAAACAATTAACTTAGGATCTGCCATCATACCTGTATGTCATTGAAAATATAATTGTATTTATTTAAGAAAAATCTTTATTATTTTTTGAAGCAGATTATTATTCAGAAACTGATATTTTTTTTTCATTTTTAAAGTAATATAGTCTGATTTGGTCACCATCTTCTAGCTCTCTAATTCTGTAAGTTCTACAGTTCCTGGTAAAATAACCTGACAGCCTTACTTCCATCTTTAGTTGATATTAGAATGGAAGATTTCGTGAACCTGTATTTCCCCTGGGAGACAAGCACAGAGTAGTAGAAACAGCTTCACAGTCAGACAAAATTCTGGCTCTGCCCCTTCTTAGATACTAACCACAAGCAATACTACCTCTAATTTTCAGCTTCTTCAACCCCTTTGCATCTCAGATTATCCTTCATCAGTTTGCTGTGAAGATTAAATGGAGTAAGAAAAGTAGACTATTTCACACAGTGTCTGGCATATAAAAGGGAAAAAAAAAGCTCTTTTCTCCCTTCCCATCTGGGTTGGAAGATATCCTCAAACAAAAATCAGAACTGGCTAAACAGGGAAAACAATAACTTTCTCCATTTTGAATAATTTACTACTATACATTATTGAGAATACATCAGTATTACCACCAAGCTAACTCTTCCTGAACAGAGAGGGATGCATGTACTCTCATTAAAAATCAAAAAAAGTCAAAAAAGAAAATCCAGAGGAAAAAAATTGCAAAACACACAAAGCCAAAAATCTAGAAAATGTAATTTTTAATTGTGTGGTTTCTTAAATTTCAGAGTTTGGTCATCCACACACCCCACTTCACTGTATTTTTGAGTAAGGTTGGCCTCCATTTAGTAACTGTTCTTACTCTGGGATGTGACGACCTTGTTTTTATGGAAAATTGCTTTGAATTTTCTTAAGGTAACAGGCATTCTAGCGTAAACACACACTGTAATTTGTTTTTGGCTTTTGTTTTGCCAGGAGAGGTTGTGCATGCTTTCAGAAAGCATCTTTCCCTTTCACTGCTTGTTTTTCC
This sequence comes from Ursus maritimus, assembly GCF_017311325.1. Classification (NCBI taxonomy): domain Eukaryota; kingdom Metazoa; phylum Chordata; class Mammalia; order Carnivora; family Ursidae; genus Ursus; species Ursus maritimus. The sequence continues at coordinate 30,373,873 of NW_024427107.1, read as the reverse complement.
TAAGACATCAGACTGGCAGTGTCATTTTATGTGTAACTTTATGCTTTGTGATTTTTCTGTGATTGACTTCTTGCACTTAAAGCTAAAGGGATTTACTGATGTTAACTGAGGTTGTTTCCTTCCCCTGAAAGCTCAGGCTTTAACTAGGCAAATCTCAGATTGATAAGGCTGCTTCACATTTTATACAGCATCAGGATACGCACAAGACTTTACAGCACGAGTTCCTGAAAACGGTCAGGAAAAGTTAAATAAATACACATTTATTAACCTAGTTCTTCAGCTTGATGCATATTTCCAGACTTTGCTGAGAATATACTTCTTGATCCATATGAGCCATAATGAATTGGCTAATTTTCCTTGTGCCATTGTTGCCTCATTCTAACATGAAAGATCTGAACTAATGAGAAAATGACTTAATAAATGTGGAAACTTTCATCTAATATAAAATGTCTTTAATATGTATTAACCAGCCTCCAAGATGGCCCCTATAATCCCTGTCTCCTGGTATTCATGTCCTGTGTGGTGCCGCCCATAATAAGTAGGACTGGCTTGTTTAACCTACCGGATATTATGGAAATCATGGTATGTAACTTCCAAGGTTAAATGATAAAATATATTACAGCTTAGGCCTTGATCTCTTTGGGATCATTCTGGTCTACAGGAAGCTAGCTTCTATGACATGAGCACACACAGGTAGTCCTAAGAAGAGATCCAGAAATCTTGACTGTAACCTCATAAGAGACTGAGCTAGAATTCACCCACCTAAACCAATCCCAAATTCATGACCCACAGAAACTATCCAAGATAATAGATCTCTATTGTTGGCTTAAGCCAATAAATATTGGAGCAACCTGTTATGTGACAACAGTTAACAAACAGAAAATGGTGGTTCATTCATTCATTGGTTTATACAGTGTTTACAGATTGTCTCATACCAGGCGCTGCACTAGAAGACTGGATACAAAGACAAAGAAGCATGCAATTCACAGACCAAAAATAAATAAATAAATAAAAGTAAAAATAAAACTAAAAAATGCTTCTCTTGGCATGCTGTGTTATAATGACTCTGACTATAAAAGCTTCATTGCTGTGATTCTTTCATCTACGATTATGTAGCATTTACAAAATTCTTGGGCAAACACAAAGTAGAAAGAGAAATTTCCCTCAGCAACCTGTATAAATGCATTGTGATTATTATAACTTTCATTTTCTTTCAAAATGAATCCAAGTTAACTAGTTAATTTGATCAGAAACATGTCTCAGGACTGGAGTCAAATGTCCAATCCTTGGCCAGAGGGTTTTCCATTCCATGGCCCAAACCAAAGCTCCTTACCTCTTTACCAGAGAGACAGACCAAAAGAAGGTATCACAATTAGTTAGCAAGAAAAAGGAATACTAAATGCAAACAAACATAAGAACAAAATAGAGAACAAAGCTGTAATTATGTAAATGTTGCATGTCTTGCTAAATTTTGAAACTATCTATAACGAATTAAAATAGTTATATAAACCTGAGTTTCAAGAATTACAAAGGATTACACAGAAAGACACCATGCTGATCCTTGGTCTAAATAATGCATTTTACAGATGTAGCAAAAGTTCCAGACAAAGTAACTTACTATTAGTCACAAAATTAGTTAATTCAAGAAGCAGAAATATAACACAGAATTTCAGTGCAGATTATTTTCCAAACTCCTTTGGCAGCTTATGAATCACAAGTAACAGAAATGTGGCTGAACTCACTGTTCTATAAATTCTAATTTATGTTGATGCCATAGACTTCCTGTTGTTCCCTTAGCAGAAATGTCAAATGTCTATTTCATACACAATATACGAAAAAGTAAAATAATTTTTCTTGTCTCACAAAAAAAAGATAATCCTGTGAATTTGACAATGTCACTTCAGAAAGCTGTATATTCCTTCAAAACTACACTTTAGGGGGCATAAAGAATAGAGATCTTGCCACAGGGCAATAAGGCTCTAAAGTATAACTTTTCAAACAGCAGTTGTTCCCATGTTTAGAGTAAAAAAAAAAAAATCTGTAAAGCTGCTAAAAATGAGGTGCTGGAACTGGGTGTGCTTTGATATTCAAAACTTTTTCACAGGAAAAAACTGACAGAGTCTGACAATAGCATCTCTCAGTCTTTGACTATTTGATATTGCTAGGAAGGTAAGAACTCAAAGCCTCGAGTAGCCAAGTTTCACACACTCATTTCATAATAAAATTTTATGCCATAGCATAGTGGCAAAATGAATTTTATGATGTTCATGATTGTTTTACTCTTAGTACCTTTACAGTTTCTTAGGTTTATAATTAAAATTCAAGATGTTAAAGAAAAATATGGAAACATTACTTTGCTCATAATTTCAATGTACAAAGTGTTATTCCATTTATTAATCTAATAAAAAAGCTCATAATCTTCACTTTTTCTTTGATTAACTCAAACAAACTAAACCTCTTTCAGAGAAGTTTTATTTACAGCCCAATTAAATTCACATGTCTACTTAAAATTTAATAATTCTACTTTATTTTTATATTCTTCAAATATATGACTTAACAAGCAAAACTTTTCCAAGTGCTTAAAAATAGCTTTTGAGAATCTAGTAAATTAAACTTACATAGTTACTCAAATTATTTTGATTACCTCAATATAGTTTAGGATGTTGGCCAAACTCCTTTACATTTTTTATAATGAAATCACAAATCTAAGATCAATTGTGCATGTTAAACTGTATATTTTAATCTAATAAAATCTCAGATACTCTAATATGTTAAATTATCTTAAATGTTACATTCAAAATGCTAATTATATATATTACTCTTAAACCTAACAGCAAAGTGTGAATACCTTAGCTTTAATTTATTTTCTCATTTCTATTTTCAATTCTAACCCTTCCATACTGAAAAGATACCCAGTTAGGAAACATTTTGATAATCTCAGATGTTTTGGTTGCCATCTCAATGAGATGGGTTACTTATCAGCCACTGAAATGGTAGGATATTGGGAGGGAGAAGGTATATATATCTAGCTAGAGTGATTCTCCACCAAAGAGGGATACCCTGAGCCATTTTTCATATTCACCTTGTTAACCAAGGATTCGAAGTCCATACTTTTCAGGTAGGATGTTAACTTTCATGAGTTAAGAGTTAAAATTTTATAACTCAATATTGCACTTCACTATAGAAATATCTATGTACCGCTAATATTGGCACTGTATGACTGTCCTTACTGAATTTCTGAGTTTCTTATTTTCTCATTTATCTTCAATTTTCATATTTATAATTAAGTTTATGTTAATGGAATTCAATTGTATTTTCCATCTGTTTCATAACTTTGGTGAAATACAACTCTGATGTTATCAAATGAAATGTGGAAGAGAGGTTTGTAAAAGAATCAATACAGAAGTGCAGAAAACAACTATACAACTGTAGGATTTTTGGTAGATTTAATACTATCATTGGGCCTCACCTCCTGGAATGGTTGAGCAGAGTTGGCTGCCTGTGGATGTTTATAAGACAATTTGCCGCAATTAGATCTGTCAGAGTGATGACATGTTGTTTCAGACATTCTTCACATCATTCCTTTTGAATGGGTAGAATATATTTCCTTACCTACATTTTTATAATTATTATAAACATAGGTATTTATTAAGTTTGTGAATTTAACCTTAAATGAAATCTTGATAAAGTTGAATACTGTCTTAGTGGTAAGAAGAAAAAACTGGAAATTAAATTATACACTACAGAAAGGTTTTATTTCTGGCACCATTTCAGTGACAGGGAACAATTTCTTAAAAGAGATAGTCCTGGTGAGAATGTTATCCTCAGAAATAAGACACCATAACTACCAACAGAGCACTCAACAGAGCTATGTACTTTTGTCTCATATTAGCTTGCTAGGGCTGCTATAATAGAGTACCACAAACTAAGGACTTAAAGAACAGAAAACATCTCATAGTTCTGAAGACCAGAATTCTGAGATCAAGGTGTCAGCAGGGCCATGATCCCTCTGAAAGCACTAGGGAAAGATATTCCAGGTCTCTCTCCCAGCTTGTGGTAGTTCTTTGGCTGTGGCAGCATAACTCCAATGGAATCCTCCTTGCATGCTTCTGTCTCTGTGTCCAAATTTTCCCTTTTCATAAGAATACCAATCATACTGGATTAAGGCCCATCCTAAAGACCTCAACTTTACTAATTATATCAACCTTATCTCAAATAAGGTCACATTCTGATGTACTGGAAGTTAGGACTTCAGCATATGAACTCTTACAATTCAAATCTAACACAGAAAGACCTCAAAGCTATTTGAGACTGAATGGGAGGGAGCAAGGGAGCAAAGGACAAGTCATCATTACTCTGACAGTGTAATGGCTTAAAACCTGAAATTCAAACATCTTTCCTGGTGGTGAAAGATCTAATGCAAGGGTTCTGGAGATGCTATTAAAGTAACAAGTCACTGACTCCCACATGAAGGGATATTTAAGAAAGCAGTAATTCAAAATATTTTTCCATAAATGAAGAAAATGTTTTCATATTATAGAAAGTTTAAGGAGAGAGAAAATTTTTCTGAGGATAACCTTTTACCTCCAATTCTTGGCCCTGTCCCAAGACAGCTTATGACCCCTAAAGAAAGAGCTCTGTCTACCCTTTTGGCTTATGCAGCTCTGAAAGTAGGTAAATGTGGTAACATTAAGACCTATCACCTACGTATCACCTACCATTTGATCTAATAAAGCAGATAACCAAACAACAGAAATTAAACTAAGATCCCTCAGATTTCCAGAAGAGGATCTGTATCTAAAGGTAAATACCATGATTTGGCAAAAACTGAATTCTGCCATTATATTTTTACCTTATTTTTATTCTATAATCTATTTTGTCCTGCTAAATCCAGAGAACTGAAAGATATAATACACTTTAATTCAATAGAGTTAGAGCATCTGATTCAACCCTCACCCTAACTACTGGAGTTCGCTGTTCTACCCATTGTCCCCCAAATATGTTTTTCACATCTTTGTCATAGTTTAAGTTGACAACCTTAGCCTTGTTCTATTTAGACCCACTGCATATATTACTATCAAGGCCTTCAACGGGGCACCTGGGTGGCTCAGTCAGTTAAGCGTCTGCCTTCTGCTCAGGTCATGACCCCAGGATGAAGCCTCACATCAGGCTCCCTGATCAGTGGGGAGTCTGCTTCTCCCTCTGCCCCTCCCCCTACTCCTTCTTCCCCTCTCTATCTCTCAAATGAATAATTTTTTTAAAAAGGCCTCCATTATGTCAATAAAGGAGCATTTATTCTAGGAAACTCATGAAAGAAGCAGAGTAAATTAAAATTGTTACAACATTAGACTCTCCTGTCCAGCAGTAAAATCTCTAGTGTCTAATGGATTGGTAAGAGTTCAATTACTCATGGACTGGAAGAATTAATATTGTTAAAATGTCCATACTACCCAAAGCAATCTACAGATTCCATGCAATCCCTATCAAAATCCAAAGGCATTTTTCACAGAACTAGAACCAATGATTCTAAATTTGTATTGGAACCACAAAGGACCCTGAATAGCCAAAACAGTCCTGAGAAAGAACAAAGCTGGAGGTATCATACTCTCTGCTTATAAACTGTACTATAGTTATAGCAACCAAAATAGTACAGTATTGGCATAAAAACAGACACATGAATCAACAGAACAGAATAAAGAACCCAAAAATAATAAATACTTATGTGGTCAATTAATTTATAACAAATGAGGCAAGAATAGATAATGGAGAAAGGACAGTCTTCAATAAATTATGCTGGGAAAACTGGACAGTCACATGCAAAAGAATGAAATCAGAGCACTATCTTATATCATACACAAAAATGAGCTCAAAATGGATAAAGACTTGAATATAAAACCTAAAACCATAAAATTCCTAGAAAAAAATAGGCAGTAAACTCCTTGACACCCCTCTCAGTGATGTTTTTTTGATCTGTTTCTCCAAGCAAGAGAAACAAAAGCAAAAATTAAAAAAAAAAAAATGTGACTACATCAATTGAAAAAGCTTCTGCACAGCAAAGGAAAACAACAAAAATAAAAAACAACCTACTGAATGGGAGAAAATATTTGCAAATTATATATCTAATAAGGGGTTAATATCCAAAATATATTAAGAACTCCTACTAGTCAAAAACAAAAAAACCAAACACCTCAATTAAAACACTAGCAGAAGATCTGAATAGACATCTTTCCAAAGACATACAGATGGCCAAAAGGCACATGAAAAGATGCTCAACATCACTTTTTCAGGGAAATGAAAACCTAAACCACAATGAGATGTCACTTCACATCTGTTAGAACAGCTATTATCAAAAGGATGGGAAATAATAAGTGTTGGAAAGAATGTAAAGGAAAGGGAGCCCTTATATAATGTTAGTGGGAATGTAAATGGTGCAGGAACTATGGAAAACAATATGGAGCTTCCTAAAAATAATTAAAAATAAAACTGCCATATGATCCAGCTCTTCCACTTTGGGGTATTTGTCCAAAGAATACAAAAAATAGTAATTTGAAGAGATATATGCACCCCTATATACACTGCAACATTATTTACAACAGCCAAGATGTGGAAACAACCAAAGTGTCTATATATGGATGAATGGATAAAGAAATGTGATACACATATACATACATACATACATACACACAATGGAATACTACTTGACCATAAAAAAGAAGGAAATCTTGCCATTTGTGACAAGAAGGATGGATCTTGAGGGAATTGCACTAAGTGAAATACAACAGAAAAAGACAAATACTGTACAATTTCACTTATTTATGGCATGTAACAAAACAAAACTCAAAGAGAACAAATTGGTAGTTATCAGAGGGGAGGGGGTTAGGTGTGGGCAAAACAGGTGATGGGACTCAACTGTAGGTTGATGGATGGTAACTAGATTTACAGTAATGATCCCTTTTGCAGGGCATATAAATACAGAATTATAATGTTGTACCCCTGAAACTTATATAATGTTATATGCCAATTTTACCTCAATAAAAAAAAATCAAAAATAGTAAAGTTGAAACACTATGAAAAAAAAGTATGTGCAAAGTAGAAGCTTTACCCAGAGAAACACAAATTAAATTTTGCGGTTTCTAGGTGTAACAACTTTCATGGAACTCATTCTATTAGGTTTTCTTAAACAGTTTTTAAATAATTGAAATGGCTATATTAATAACGTTTGTATCAAAATTTGAAGAATTTCTAAAGAACTTTTGAACAGCTAAGTGGTATATGTTAACCATCTAGTCGGTATAAAATCTGGTCCTTTTTAAATCTAAAATAAGATGACCTAGGAGTCTATGCTTCTCCTCAGAGTTTCCCAACTTCTCACCTCATTTTACTGATAATGCTTTAGGAAGTGCAATGACCACTCCAAACCTAAAGGACCTGTACAAGGTAGGTTGGTTTGAGGAACTTTGACATACTGAACAATGCAACAGCCATGTCCTCAAAGGAGCAAAGTGGAGCCCTATTTAGAAACAAGTACAACCTCTTCCCATACCACAAGAATCTTCTTCCCAAGAACTGAGAATATGATCACATCAACTTCAATTTCATTTCTGCCTCTTATTAACAGTTTTTATGACCTTACTGTGCAACTGGATGTGGCTTAGCTGACACTGCTTTTTGAGTGGCTTTCCAATCTTTGGTTTGGATGTCTGCTTTGGCAAACATTAGCTTGTAAGTTGTGTAAGTACATTTAGTACAGATTTAGCTCTTCTGTCCTTTCCCAACTAGTGGATCTCTGGGGAAGTCAAGGGTTTGTCTCACCTGCACTGCAAAACCAGGAGGCTACCAGAATTCTGGATTTGGGACTGGTGTTCTGCTGCCCCCTACTGGCCCTAGGCCACATTTTACATAGAAAAACAGTTGTCAAAAGCCAAGAATTTCTCAAGGAACTATTCTTTCAAGAACTCCATCAAAGATCTACAAAGTTGAGTAATAAAGAAAAAAATGCCTAATATGTTCTTAGAACTATTCCTGGCCTTTTGTACATAGTTATGATTTAATTATCTTGACTTCTTTGTGAGGTAATTGTTACAAATCACTAGACAAATTGTTTGAAGGAAGAATTGGAGAGATTAAACGATGTGCCTAATAAATTAAGCATACATCATGCCTAGGTTTTATTTTTTTTTTTTTTACAGCTGTTTCTGCCTGCTTCCCTCCGATGCAGGACACATGTTCACCAATTCCTTTGGCTCCAAGTAAATTCTCAAATGCCCAAAATACCATTTTATCATTCTCAGTATTAGGGTTAAAATTCAGGTATCTATGAATCTAGGCAGCAGTTCAAAATATGGGTTTTTTTCCCACTGTTCTTAGGATACAGAGCAATGCTACAACAGAAAATAAACATTGGATGTGAAGTTAAAAAGCCTGGGTATAAATTTCAGGGCTACTCCTTGGGCAAGTCATCTAACCAGCTGGAGTAATTTTCCTCAAGTGTAAAAAGGAGAGCACTGCTCTTTCTATCCCAGCAGGGTGGTCTGTGGATCGTACACATAGTATTGAGAACTTAGCTCTACAGAAGTATGTGGACTTCTTACATATCCCATTTTAGATCCCTAATATATATATGCATAGTGATTTTATTATAAACATCACAGATTACACATGAGAAAGAACACCAATGTTTCCTACTGAACATTACATTTATATTTTAAAATTCAAACAATTTTTACATTATGTTAATATCATATTAATATTATAATATTGTATTAATCAATACACAAAGAAAAATGTAAACAGTAGAAAGAAAAACAATTCTTGATGCAAGAGCTTACTCAAATGAATAGATACAAACCTAAACACATTTTAACTTTATTATTTTAATTCAAATATAATCCAATTCTCCTTACCAAATAAGTTATAAGAACACTACAGCTGTCACCACTGTTATACAAGAAAAGGGAAGAAATTATGTTATTAATTTTGCCTCTATCCGTATAATTATCACATAGGATGTTTACAAACTTCTTACAAAAACACACAGAAATCATTGTAGTGGTTATATAATAGGCAGTCAACTTTTTTTCTGGGAAATATTATCAGTAACAATGTCAACTTTCTTCTCCCATTTATGCTATTCCCATGAGAACTGGTTTACCTTCCTCTCACTTAAATTTTAAAACATAAAATAAGTAATATTATTTCAAAAACAGAAGACCTATAAATTAATCCTTATGACAATCAAAGAACTTAATCTATATTATGGAGTGATATTTTTAACAGCCTCATAAGCTTCTTTCTGCCTTCCATCTTATTTCTCCCCACCTATTGCACCCAGAGAGACCTATGCAAAATCCAATCTAACCAATTCACTCCCTTTTATTTCTATTTTTATATTTTTTATTTTTTATTTTTTTGAGAGAGAGAAGGAGAGAGAGTGTGTGCATGGGAGGGGGGTGGGCAGAAGGACAGAAAGAATCTTAAGCAGGCTCCACACCCAACATAGAGCCTGCCCCAAGGCTCATTATCAGGACCCTGAGATCATGACCTGAGCCAAAATCAAGATTTGGCCACTTAACCGACTGAGCCACCCAGGTGCCCCTCTAATTTTACTTTTTAAAGTTTTTTTTTTTGTTTTGTGTTTCAGTAATCTCTACACCCAGCGTGGGGCTCGAGCTCACAATCCCGAGATCAAGAGTCTCATGCTCTTCCAACAGAGCCAGCCAGGCGCCCCTCACTCCCTTTTTAAAAAATACTTTTAATTTATATCCATCATTTACAAGGTAAAGTCAAATCTCCTTTGAGGGACATACAAATCTTTTCATGATCAAGTTCCTGCTTATTTCTTTAGTGTTCTTTATTCCACTCCCCACCTTATACCTTACAATTCCATCATATGAAACTGATAACATCTTAAGATTATAACATCACATCCTTGTCAACTGCTCATTCTCTCCATTCCTGAGTTTCTCTACAATCCCCTTTTTCATTTAGAGAAGTTTTAGTCTTCAAGAACCAGAATCATCTCGGCAAGAGAGCTTTCCAGGAAGTTATCCCTAACTTTTCTCACCAATCCTGGCACCACTAGTCCCAATGATGAACTGTATTTGATTAGCAATGTAATTCTAGCTCTAGGCTAAACATGTAATTTACATTAATTATGTAATCCAGACAACCACCATATAAAGTACTCAATATTATTATTCCTTTATGCGTAATGCAATAGAAACACAGAAAGGTTAATTAACTTGCCAAAGACCACACAGCTAGTCAGTTACAAAGCTGAGAATCCAAATTCAATTGGTCTGGCTCCAGAGTCCATTAGCTTTAACATCTCTGCAAATATGATTTCTCATGTACTGAAATGATCCCCTCAAATATTCATTTCCAACCAAGTTTTAGCAGAGGAAAAAAAAAATCTGGTCATTCATATTTCTATCTACAGCACATTACATGTTACAGTGCTCAATATATGTTTGTTGAACATAACCATGCCCTATTTTTTAAATTATGTTATTTTTTAACTACATGGAGCTTTTCAAGGGGGGAAATCTACACTTATTGGAATAAAGAATATATATTATAAATTGTTCTTCTAAAAGATTTTTAGATAAATCAATAAAAGCCGTATACATAACTAGGCTATTAAACTCGCAGGTAATAAAATAAAACGCACAGTGTTCTCAACATTTTTATGAACCCATGCAATAATATGATGAAAAATTTCAAGAACACAGAGACTCTAATACACCTTCCAAGGGGAGGCTTGTCTTTCCTTGGTTATTTAGAATCAACTGTACAGAATAAGCAAATAGATCAATCCCTAAGACTAATGATTAAACATTAAGTCTAACTCTGAACTTCCTAGCAACAAGCAAAACTATGAAATATATGTATCAATGTGTTTCCACTACAATTAAATAATCTTAATTAAAATCATAATTTTAATAGTAATTTAAATAGTAACCATAATCCCAGCATTTTAATAGTAGATATCTATATTGATTTTTAAATTATATATTAATATATTTACAACTTATTTGAAGAAAGCAAAAAGAATTCAAATATATCCTTCCTTCTTAAATAACACAACAGAAAAGATTACATATAGTATTATATGTGTACACTTATTTATACAGGCAATGTCTAATTGTATAAATAGGTAGAAAAATTTACCTACTTGAGAATATACTACATTACAGATTTCTATATTTGTTTGCTTTTGTTCACTTGAAGGAGGTATGTCCAGAGTTATTCCTAATACCCAGCTGTGAACGCAGGTAAACAAGTTCCTTGGATATTGTTCCTATGTTGACTATTTTTAACAATTCCCAATTACTTAGAGATAGCAAACATAATGTTGATATCTAACTAATAATACACTATAAGTATCTGAAAATTCCACCATGAATAATGTAGTTTTCTTCATTGTTAATACACTGTGTTACAGAATTATATCAAGATTTTTAAAGTTTTGAGCACTCAGACCAGGCACGCTCATTTGCTACAACTCTGAAGACCAGGAAAAAGTAAAACTCCTTTGAATATAATTCTTACGCTGGAATCAGGCACTTACCTATTCATCTCTATAATGAGCCACAGCAAAAGAACTGTTTCCTCTGAATTGCGAACAATTGTTACTTCAAGAGAGAAAAAAAAAAAAAAAGCAAGCGCGCGCACACGCGAGAGAGAGAGAGAGAGAGAGAGAGAGAGAGAGAGAGAGGTATCAGTGTAGAGACCTGAGCAGTTTCTTTTATCTGACCAAGATGGCCTAAACATTCCTCTCAGCTGGACTAAACTTTAGACAAGTTTCCTTCCTACCATAGGGCCCTGACCTCCCTTTCCTTACAATATTTATTCTAGAAAACTTAAAACTGTAAATTCTTTCTCAGCTCCTTTGAGATGTAAATCTTCTTAGACCGTTGTCAGTTTTACAACCCAGGAACATCTTTCACAAGGCCCTGGGAGCCAATCCCTAAAAATGTAAACCCTATCAACCAGTCTCTGGGGGGGGGGGATAGGAGCCTAACTTGATGATGAGCAACAAGGAGCAGAGATGACGTAATCAGACTGCCAACCTTCCCCCTAAAGTCCTGTAGTACTTTTTTAGTGGACCCAAGCATGCTTAAAAACTCTCCCACTTTTTCTTTCAGTAGAATTCAGTTCAATCTCTCTCCCCTATGGCAAAACTCATGAATAAAGTCTTCTTTGCCTGTTTAACTTGTCCAGTGCAATTATTCTTGGACATATCAAACACTGCCCATACCAGTTAAGTATTTTAATTTTTCTCTCTTCTTATCATTCCTTCTAGAGTTAGAGACTGTATACAATACTTCTTTGAAAAAGTAACTTCTTTGAGCTCCATTACTTAACCAAATTAGTTTACAGGAATTGTGGATATAGTACAGTTATGAATATTGTGGGACAGCCTTGTTGAATATGCCTAATACATTATGCTCAACATAATCTTTTATTCTTAAATACATATTTTATAAGACAAGCTAATTTCTGTTTCTCTGCCTCCCATTCATTTTTTTTCTAGCTTGATTCATCTAAGTAATTTCCTTACTCTGATTTGTTTTGCTGATTTTGAGTAGACTTTTGTATCAATTTGCACAAGGTTTTCTCTCCCATCTGCTCTCTCATTCTTGGTTGTTCTGATGTCATAAAATTGTTGCAATTTTTTCGTTTTATTGATGACAATATTAATATAAATTGGGTTGCAAGGTAACAAACTGTTAAAATAATTTCCTTAATTGTGCCTTGCCTCCCAGAAAATTAAGCCAGAAAAAGCAGTAAATAAAAATAAATACAAGTAAGTAAAGTACATACTATGTTAGAAGGCTTTAATTACCATGTAAAACCACAACAAAGTAAATCAGGATATCTTGAGAGAGGGAGAGGGATTTTGAGAGAGAGAGAGGTTTATTCACCCATGTCAAGGACATTTTTGGCAATGGGGCAACTACTGACATATCCTTGCCTTCATGTGTGCAGCTGAAGAATGCAGAACAGTTCATCACCTTTTAGATAAAGAAAATTATTATGTTATAAGCTAGAACTCCATAATATGAATTATTTATTGGTAAAAACCCTTCACATTATACACATCAAAATAGATGAAATATTTAGTTAAGATGATATGGTATTTAAGAAATTTTTTTTAAAGATTTTATTTATTTATTTGACAGAGAGACAGCCAGCAAGAGAGGGAACACAAGCAGGAGGAGTGGGAGAGGAGGAAGCAGGCTCCCAGCAGAAGAGCCTGATGTGGGGCTCGATCCCAGATCACAGGGGTCACGCCCTGAGCCGAAGGCAGATGCTTAACGACTGCACTACCCAGGCGCCCCTAAGATGATATGGTATTTAAAAGAGAAAAGTCAAAATATGTAACTAATAAGACATGATATTAAGTCAAACTAATTATATACTCTTCTTGACAAAATAAAGAGATCTTAGAAACAAATGAAACCAATATGCAAATGGCAGGGTCTTCAATCACTGAAGAACCAAGTTCTAGAAGAAAAATTAAGAACTGTTCTATTTTATTTTGATAAAAAATGAAAGGTATTAATATTTTCAGGTTTTAAAACATCAATCTTTAATTTAAGTGACAGAAATAACCTTAGGTTTGGAGTATATTCTTTCTTTTTTTTCAAACGAACTAAAGATAATTCTCCTTTTGATTATTATTCCCAGGTCTTAGGTATAGTGATTTTTTTCCCTGAAATTTAATATATTCATTCATCTTTATGCACAGATGGAGCTAGTTAACATTTCTTCCATTTCTTATACTCTTCAAACCAATTTAATTTAAAAATATCAAAAGAATTCAAATTACATACAGTGAATAATTCTGAAAAGAGAGTTCTGCTTTATCATTTTAAAATAAAAAAGAAAGAAATATAAATTCATAGATAGCACTGAAGGGAAAGTACAGAATAGGAGGCTAAGTTAAATAGGAGTCATTGCATATGTGCAAGAGCATGTGTGTGTGCACATGCCTGGAAGAGAAAAACTGGAGATATTTGGAACATATTCACAGTGAAAGTGACGTAACTCAGTCAATGAGGGAAAGGATGCCCAACAAGAAACCATGACTTTGTTGTTACCATAAGCAGGTCACTGAGGAATCATGACACCTGTTAATAACTGAATTTCAGAGAAACAGTCAGTCACCAATGACCCAGAGTCTTGGAGGGCAACTGAGTCACCCACAAAGGCAAAGACCTAATGCAGCAAAGATGGAGAAAAGGAAGGACGGAAAAGATAGGAAGGCAGACCAAACAGTACTGAAACTACCATGATGATTGTTGTCTATTGTGTCTCTCCGCCTGACCCCGACTTGGGACTCCCTAAATGTACTTTACTTTGATAACCTTTCTCAATTTTGGCAATTGAGCAATAAAAAGAATTCTAAATTCTAAATTGTGAATTGAAAACTTATCAAACAACATAGTTTATTGCAAAATACGCTAGGCTAATTAAGTGTCCTATAAGAATTATTCTTTATATATTCTTAAATTCCTCTGATATTCTAAAATTATTAATATTACGAAGCAACAGTCCATTTTTACCAGATTCCTTTAGTCATATGGATGACTTTTCAGGATGAAATTTCCTGGAAATTCATATATAAGTATCTCTGAGGACACAATGAGGACTAATAACCATGACGTTGCTATGTGCTGGAGAATAAAATTCATGCATTTAATTACATGACCCTTTAGGAAGAAGAAAAACTTGAAAATGTGTGAAGAGACATTTTCTGCTAGTTTTTGTATTTTGCCCACACGGACACTAGTACCAACTTTTATCAAGAGGGTCATAATCTTTTCTTTTGTCACAAAAGAAGCAATGAAAAGAGTAAGACTAAAGCAGTGTATTACCACTTCCCTGAGCTAGATAGGGTCAATCAGTGTCAAAAGTGACAAGAAAAGACACCAAGGCAATATAGCTTATCAGCGCTGATCTTTGGGGCCCTCAAATGAGAAAATCTTATGAGAGCAATGAAAGAGAGAGAAGTAGAGTGACACACAAAGTGGAGGAAATCACAGTACTGATTTGAATTTTTTTAAACTAAATAATCCGTCTGCAATATGAGGCTTAGCGGAAACACAGGGCCAATGAGTCTAACTTTTCCAGCTTATTGTCTGTTAATCTCAATTATCTGCATATTTCATTTAATTTACCCTCTTTGGTCACTTACTGACACAGCTGTGCCCTTATCTAGTAATAGTATTGAAAAACTTTTTTTTACAACCATTTTATTGAAGTACGACTGATGTACAAAAAGCTGTACATATTTAATGTATATGACTTGATCAGTTAAAGTATACACCCATGAAGCCGTCACTACCATCTATGCCATAAACATATGCATCACCTCCAAAAGTTTCCTGCTGCCCTCTGTACTTTTTTGTGATAAGAACACTTGATGTAAGATCTATCCCTTTAGCAAACTTTTAAACATATAATACAATATTACTAATTATAAATACAATCTTGTATACTAGATCCCTAGGTCTTATCTTATATAATTGAAACTTAGTGCTCTTTATTAACTTCCTGTATCCTCATCCCCCATTACCTGGCAACCACCACTCTATTCTCTGGTTCTGAGCAACTATTGTAGATGCCTCATATAAATGGTATCATGAAGTATCTATCCTTCTGAAATGGCTTATTTCATTTAGTAGAATGTCCTCTAAGTTTATCCATGTTGCTGCAAATGGGAGAATTCCCTTCTTTTTTTAAGGCTGAATAACATTCCATTGTATGTATACACCACATTTTCTTTATCCATTAATGTCCATCAGTGAATATTAATGGTGTGTCTATATTTTGGCTGTCCTGAATAAATGCTAAAATAAACCTGGGAGTGTATATAATCTTTTTCAGATCTTTCCTATTAGTATTTCAGCATTACTTTTTAAAGATTTATTTGCGAGAGAGAGCGAGCACAAGGCAGGGGAGGGAGGGTCAGAGGGAGAAGCAGATTCCCCACTGAGAAGGGAACCCAACGCGGGGCTCAATCTCAGGATCCTGAGATCATGACCTGACCGGAAGGCAGATGCTTAATGAACTGAGCCACCCAGGTGCCCCTAAGTGTTTAAATAGAAAAGAAAATACAATGCCACAAAGAGGATATGAAAAGGAATATGTAACCTGATATATTAACCTATAAAGCTCACTTTAAAAATTCAAAAATAAACCTTGGAATACTAAACTTGGAAATTTTGACACATATACCATTTTCTATTACAAAAAGCGTGGATTATTCAATAAAATACATAAATTTCAATCCTCATCTCATACTAGCACAAAAATAAAATGCAGATCAATGAACAGTGTTGATGCAAAATTGAAAATATTTTTAAAGCTCTAAAAGGAATAGTATAATTAGATGAGAAGTTTTCAGTAAAGGGAAAAAATACTAAATAAATAAATGAATGTGAGAGAGAAATGATAGTTATGTATGAATACGTATGTATTTTTTCCTAAATTGTTAAACAGTTAACATAATATGAAAGACAAATAGCGATGCCTGGGTGGCTCAGTCAGTTAAGCATCTGCCTTTGGCTCAGGTCATGATCCCAGGGTCCTGGGATCAAGTCCCACATCGGGCTACTTGCTCAGTGGGGAGCCTGCTTCTCCCCCTGCCTGCCGCTCCCCTGCTTGTACTCTCTCTCTCTCCCACTCTCTGACAAATAAAATCTTTAAATAAAAAAAAAAAAGGAAAATAACTGGCTAGAGAAATTTGTATAAAATATAATGGATGAAAAGCCAGTATCTTTTTAGTTAAAGATTTTATATAAATCTGTAAGATACAGGCAAAAACTCTGATAAAAAATGTATAAGATGTATAAAGGATATTAGAAAAATTTTAAATACTGAATAAACATAAATATTTAACTTCCTGTTTACTTAAATCAATGCTAATTTAAATGTTTTTGAAAATATTTCCTATGCTAATATCAAAATTTGAAGTGTTTGTGGAAAACAACAGTCTCATTTACTGCTGGTGACAGTGCAATTTTCCAGGAGAGCAATTTGGAAATATGTATCAACTGATATATTTGGCAATGCATATCAAAATATATTAAAAAAGGTTAAAAGATGTTTTGCTTTATGATTATACTTTACACTAGAAATTAATCCCAGGGAAACAATCACAAATGTAGCCAGTGTTAGCTACAGGAATATATATTGGTGCACTACTGACAACATTAAAATACTAAAAACAGGGGCGCCTGGGTGGCACAGCGGTTAAGCGTCTGCCTTCGGCTCAGGGCGTGGTCCCAGCGTTCTGGGATCGAGCCCCGCATCAGGCTCCTCCGCTATGAGCCTGCTTCTTCCTCTCCCACTCCCCCTGCTTGTGTTCCCTCTCTCGCTGGCTGTCTCTATCTCTGTAGAATAAATAAATAAAATCTTTAAAAATAAAATAAAATACTAAAAACAGCTATCCAACCAAAAATGTGGTGTTTTATAAACTATAATATAGTCAAGCAGTGTGGTTATAAATAAGAAAATTATAGATAATAAACGTGTCCTCTCCTTTTTCTGTCTCTGTGTCTGCCTCTCCCTCTCTCTCCCTCTATACATATACACATACATATGTGTGTGTGTGTGTGTGTGTGTGTGTGTGTGT
>NW_024427107.1:30243647-30356219 GCF_017311325.1 Ursus maritimus | reverse complement strand
TATATATATATATATATATATATGTATATGTGTGAATCTACAAAGAATGGAATTGTATATTCCTAATTTTAAGAGGACTGGTTTTGGGTAGTGGGGTTATGAAAGACTACTTTTGCTTCATTATCTTATGCATATTTTCAAAAGTGTTCTGCAATAATAGATTATATAAAATATAAATTATAAAAGCAAATCTAGAGAGCTTTCTCTCATGTTAGAGAGGGAGAATTAAACTAATTAAAGGTCTAAAACTTAAAAACTAGGGGCACCTGGGTGGCTCAGTCAGTTAAGCATGTGCCTTTAGCTCAGGTCATGATCCCAAGGTCTTGGAATCGAGCCCCGCATCAGGTTCTCCGCTCAGCAGCAAGTCTTCTTCTCCCTCAGTACCCTCCGCCCCCAACTTGTGCTCTCTCTCAAATAAATAAAATCTTAAAAAAAAAAATTAAAACTTCTAAAAACTGATAAGAGAAAGCCATCAATCATACTGGCTTTATAAGAAGACTACCTCACAATTTAAAATTGTGCTTTAGCATTCCATCTGACAAATCTATATACTTGTCTATCGATTGTTGAAGAATTGCAACAGTCATTGCTGGGAACATTTCTGACTTATGAATCACTCTCTTACAAGTAAGTGCTATTTGTAAACTGAGAGAGTAAAATGATTCTTCCCTATGACAGACTAAATAATAAAAGAAAATGTATGTTTCTTAAATGGAAGATGCAGGATTCTGCTTCTTGGTGAAATGCCTGACTTCCTTTCACTCTCATATATGTGTGCACATATCCATGAATTTTCTCTATTAACAAAACAGTGGATATAGGAAGAAAAAAATACACTGAGAATACCTATAGTATTTTTGCATGTCAAGAGATTAAAAAAATCATAGTCATAACTTCCCAAAGATATCTTGAATATATGTTTATATAATAATATATATTTTACATTCCAAATATTTATCAGATCAAATCTTCTATGTCCTTATTATAACCACTTTATTTCACTACCTCAACTTTGATTTCATAACTAATGCTTTATCTCCCTAATTAGACCCATCCATTCAAGCATTTGTACCAAATAAAAACACTCAACCATATTTTTACTAAACTGCATCCCTGACTCTATTACACCTTTGCCCAAATTTTTTTTTCAGATCTTCTTCCGAGAATACAGTCTAAGTTCTTTACATGTTATTCAAGGCCTTTCATAATGCAATCCCTACCTTTTTCTCCAACTTATCTACCACACATCTTAACCTTACACTTCATCCTCAAGCAAACCATGTTGCTTACAAATTTTCCTACATCTACCATCCCTTCTATCTCTTCAGGTTATCCTCTTTACATGGAATTCCCATTGCCTAAATTCATCACTGGCTAATTCTATTGAACCATCATTCAGTTAAAGTAACACCACTATTTCCCATACCAGTCTTCCTCAGTATGTCCTACATGGCATTCTTCTGAGTCCTGTAACATCCTCCGGATAAGTCTACCATTTTTCATATCACATGAAGTTGTACTTTTCTATTCATAGGTCTGATTAGGAACATCTGGAAGGCAGGATAATTTTCTTACTTTAATTTTATTCATTGTACATTTCTAGTACATACATAGGTGATAAGTGTCTTTTAAGTCAAAATGGTCAATTCGAAAGGTCAAATGAAAATACACTGGTTACATTTTAGCTCTTAGGAATTGAGAAAAAGAATGAGAAACAGAAAACTTCAGTGTTTGTATGTTTTGGTAAATATAGTATGATGTTACCATACTCTGCGTTCAGAAATAAAGAAGGAAGATCATATCCGGGTAACCATACGAAAAATTCAGTTTAATAAGAGCTATCTCTACACTATACCCAAATGGAGATGTACAACAGAAAATGAGATACAGAAGCCTAAACACCCAAGAAATAAAGAGAACGATGGTCTAGAGATATAAATGTAAGACTTTTCACTGTAAAGCTGAGATTAGAAGCCTCCTAGAAATATTTTGTAGGATGAGAGGACGTTCATAAGGCAATCCTATCTGTTTTCCGGACAGGAACACCATCATTTAAGAGACGTATAGATGATGATGTTTAAATAAGAACTCAATATAAATAACCCAAAAGTAGGAGTAAGTGATATAATCAGGTGTCACAAATCAACTGCCTATAGTTGTCAGGCTTATAACACAAAGAAGAAAAGTGAGCCTCAGGTAAGAATGTAATATAGTGTCATCATATTTTGTTCTTAGTTCTACAGCTGACACTGTCTCAGTGTCAGGAAGACACAAAGGACTGAATTACTGAAAACAGTATCTTCTACCAAGGAGGCAGCAACTCTTTAGCACTATTTGATGATTTCCACAAAGAGACATAAAATCTTTGTTACCCAATATTCCCACTTTTCAAGAGAAGCTGGGAATCCAGATTTTTATGCAAATTCCCTATTTTTAAATATTAAACAGTACATGAGACAAACGAAAGATACCTCCAGGCTAGGTCCAGGCTGCTGACCAGAATTTTGGATCCACCGTACAACTTGGATAAAGTCTATGTTAAATATGGTATAGAAATATCTGATTTAAATAAATGAAGCTCCATATATAGGCAATGATTTCACTTAATTTCAGTGAAACACTAAAATACATGTAGTAACAATGTAACTGAAAGATGGCCAGATGGTTTTCAGAAAAACTATTTTTTCATCTTGATCATATTACTTAATAAACATATATGAACATCATTTATTCATCATCTACTTGATGAGAATAAAATGAGAAAAAGAAAATGCTTGAGAAGTCATAAGATATTTTTACAATTTACAGCATCATAATTAAATTGTATTAGTAATATCGGTTAATTTGAAATCAATAACTTCAATACTATTCTTTGTAAATCAGGTCAATTAACATAGAGTAAATATAGCACATACAGAAGTATACAGCAAAAATTCATCTCTTCCTACCCTCCTGTATAAGCAACAGACTTAACATGATGCTTCTTACTCCATCTTACCACTTAATGAAGAGAGACAACATTTGGAGAGGTGGAGGGAAGGGTGGTTATGACAGGTAATTTGTAATAAATACTCTCCAATATATAATAATTTATATTAACATGCTTAATTCTAAAGAGGTCACATATACCATTGATCAATTAGAAAAATGAAGATGACTCATGTTGGATCATTTCTACTTGATATTTAGAAGTATGATACATTCATACAGCAATCATTCTTCTATGATTTAAGAAGAATGATTTCTGTATGACCTCAATGTCATGTTTGAGTAAGCTAAAACTAGATGGGAAATATTCTCAAGTTTCATAAAAATTTTTTTAAAAACCTTCAAGGAGAAAATGTAATCATCTGAAAAAGTGTGATAAAGTATGTTCTTTGGAACTGAAATAGTCCTTGGTTAAAAAGTTTAAGAAAGTAAATTAAAACGAAAGCACAACAGATAACTAGCAATAAAGAATATGTTTCACTCTCACTCACACTGTAAGAGGAAAAGAGTTCAGTCAATTAAATATTCATGAAACAAAAGATCAAGGCTTCAAGTCTTGATCAAGTTCAAGACTGGGCATGAACTAATGATCTAATAGTTTATGAGAACATTAAACATTAAGTAAAGAAATAACTCAGGACTACACCATGGAATGAATTTCATTTTAATTTAATTAACTGATAGTTCGGTAGGAGAAGAAAGGGATAAAGAAAGGGGGGGTAATCAGAAGGGGGAATGAAGCATGAGAGACTATGGACTCTGAGAAACAAACTGAGGGCTTCAGAGGGGAGGGGGGTGGGGGTATGGGATAGGCTGGTGATGGGTAGTAAGGAGGGCACATATTGCATGGTGCACTGGGTGTTATACACAACTACTGAATCATGGAACTTTACATCAAAAACCAGGGATGTACTGTATGGTGACTAACATAATATAATAAAAAAATATTATTATAATAAAATAAAATAAAATTTTACAAATTCTAAGTAAGAAACTGATTGACATAATTAAGTCCAAGATCATATATTGAGAATTAGTCAATTGATGAGCTGCCCTAAATTTCTGTAGTAATAGATGTACTGAGTGTTTTTATTATACTGTGTAACAGTTATTCTTTCCCCAAATCTTTTAGCTTCTTACACATACAAAAATTAAGTATAAGCTGATAGTCAAAAATCCATATGCAAACTTGCTTACTATGCTTTGCTCCAAAACTTGCTGTAAACTTAGTTTAAAGGGATATTTCTATGCATTATTTTTATCATTAGTTGTTAGTGAGGAAGACATTGCACATATTAATCATTTGAAATGAAAACTCCCTCCTGAAACCTCTCTAGAAACAGGTGTAAGCAATTCCATTTCAAAAGATTGATGGAATAGAAATACACCCAAGGAAGCTTTGACCAATTTGACATCTTCCTTTTAAAGATCCAGGAAAAAGCAAGGTTAATCCAGCTACAGGCAGAATGCCTCCTCTGAGTTTATATAAACTGGTGAAATGTGCAGGAGGCCTGAGAAGCAGCTGAGAGGTCCAGCGAAAATAATCATCTGCTCTTCATGCCAAGAGGCAACAAGCACTGCAGGTAAGATAAAGTTCCAGACTTTAAATCCATCTTCAGTGCAGCAGGCCTGAGGCCATACTTCCCTCGAGAAGGCGCCTTGTCCATCACTACAACCAGTTCAACCAAAGCATTTTATCCATTTATTTATTTTCAAGTTGTCAACGACATTTTAGAAGGCAAAGGCTGACAAAGCTTCTTCCAAAAAAGCCGAAGGGATTTGTTATTTCTTTTGAGCAAAATGACCTGCAGACATTTTTGCAAAACTATTAATAAAAAAGCTAAGTGCCAATATGTTGGCTGAACCAAAATAAAGCCTCTTAAGTATATACCAGTGTAATATGATGAAATATAGTGCAATTTAGAAAAGAAAAACTAATGGGAGTAGAGAGGCTGAATAAAATGTAATCATTTATTATCACATGATCTCATTCCCATTTGCCCAGCCTACTGTTTATTCATATCAAGAACTTCTACACTATAAAAAAAACAGTATCTGAAATTTGTGCACTTTCACTACAACACTCAAAGAAAGAAGTCGCTGAGATAAGAATTCATATATTCTTGTCAAAAGTTCCATTTATCATATTTTAACATCTCCATTAGCTTATGTTTTATACTATGAACATCTACAGTTCATGAGTTTCAATGTGCTCTTTTCTATATACACAGTGCATTTTAGTCATTGCCATATAATGGGTAGTCAATAAATGTTTCTTGAATATTTTAATGAATAAAATTATTTTATATCAAAGGGTCTTAACTTTGAGTCAATAGAGGGTATATAACAGACCCATGAGCCCCTAAAATTGTACACAAACTATTTTGTTGATGTACAAAAGTCCACTTTACTCCTGTGGAGAAAATCCATATATTTCCTCACATTTCCAAAGGGCATCATTGACTTCCCTCCCATAAATGACTAAGTCTCTTTTCTCTCAAAAATGTAAAGATATAATCTTTCAAAGCAGTATGGTGTAACAGAAAGGTCTTAGGACTTACCAAAACCCTCAGAAAACCTCATACTTCAGTGATTGTTAGAACCATTTCTAGTAAAAAAGACAAAGATGTTGATTAGGTCCATTTTTTTAACACTACAATGAGGTCTTACCCAGTGCAGTAATAAAAAAAAATTTTAAACAGCAATAAGAGCTGTAAAGTTGGAAAAAATTGTAAAGAATGTTATTATGCACAGATATTATCATCTATATAATTAACATAAGATAATATACAGGCAATAATCAGAATTAGCATAAGAATTCAACAAGATTTCCAGACAGCAAGATCAATATTATAAAACAATGGGAGTTACAATAAATTAGAGGGGAAAAAAGTGAAGAACACATAATTTAAAAAGATTCATTTACTAAGAAGCTTAAATGATAAGAACTCTGGAATATATCTAGTACATTTTATAGAAAAATGTAAAATTATATCAAAGAATATAAATATTGAATAGAAGTTTCATAAAATAAGTACTAAGTAAATAGACAAATCTTAGATAGTCTCTTTTAACAAGGAACAAAAACACAAATTCTTAAAGAAAATAATAGGGGCGCATGGGTGGTTTGGTTGTTTAGTGGCCAACTCTTGGTTTCAGTTCAGGTCATGATCTCATGGGTCCTGAGACAGAGCCCTGCTCTGGGCTCCACACTCAGTGTGGAGTCCACTTGAATATTCTTTCTCTCTGCCCTCTGCCCTTCTCCCCACTCACATACACGCACACTCTCTCTCTCTCTCTCTCTCAAATAAATAAATAAATAAATAAAAATAAAATAAAATAATAATAAAACTGATTATATTGAAATTAATGTTTCTTTTAACAAATGACCCCACAAGAGATAGTCTACCCAAAGGAATTTGGTATTTTCAATGTATATAACTAGTAAGAACATAGTACCTAGAATTTGTTCAAAATGTTTACAAACCAATAATCTTTAAAACATGAAGGAATACAATATACAGTAGCATTAAGAACAGGCACAGAAGTCAGAGAAGTAGTTATAATGATTATTGTTAGCATTAACATCATCATTACTACGGTTATTTAACAAGAACTAGACTTAACCAATCTTTTCTTCTACTCCCTTCATTTTCTAGATCCAGTTGCCATAGTCCTGGGAGGTCTCACCCCAAACCACAAAGACTGCCAAAACTAAAGTGCTTTTTTTTCTCCAAAGAAAGCCAAATCTAATTTTCAATCTATTATCACAATACTTAATGCACTGACTCCAATTATTAGATAAACAAATGCTTTTCTATACAACACAAAAATTAAGATTTGACCACATAATGAATAAGGGAAAACAAATATTCATACCAAATTGAAAATGAATACTGTACAAAAAGAATTAGTTCAGCCTAAGAGTAGCAGAGTAAGACATGACCAGTCAACTCAGCGATAGCAAAGGAAAACTACAAACTAAAACTCTGTGATAAATTTGGTTATAATTTTAATCAAACTTTATCAGATAATTTTGTGGTTGACATCTATAAATAATAGATATCTAAAAATTAAATAGGCATTTTCAAAATATTTTTTAGCAATAAGATAAATGATGTATATCATAAACTTCTGAAAATCTCTGGAAGTTTCAATGTATTATTATAAATGAAAAAAAAATGCATTTTCATTTAGATGCTATGACTCCAAAACATTTTACAAGGTAATAGTTCTGTCAAAACTTTTGAGGCTGTTGTAAGTCCATAAATTAAAATTTCTTATTTATTTCTAATTATTTTTTTCTCCTTATAACATGATCTTCTTTATGTCTAGTAATGGTATTTGCTTTAAATCTATTTTGGGTCATATTAATATAGTCACACCAGATGGCATTGCATTATTTTCACCTTTTTTTAAAAAGATTTTATTTATTTACTTGAGAGAGAAATAGAGATAGTGAAAGAGAGCACATATTGGGTAAGGGGGAGAGAGAGAGGGAAAAGCAGACTCCCTGCTGAGCAAGGAGCCCCATGCAGGGCCATTCCCAGCACCCTGGGATCATGACCTGAGCCAAAGGCAGACGCTTAACCAACTGAGCCCAGGTGCCCCTATTTTTCACCTTTTTGCTTTCAATTCTCTCATTTCTGATATTTTAGATATGATCTTTTAAATACTATTTAACTAGAATTCATATTTTTAGGAAGCCAGATTTTTTAAGCTTTCACATGGAACATTTATTCCATTCACATTTAATTTAATTTAATTACAGACCTGTTTAGGTCTGTATCTACCATCTTATTTCTCATTTCCATTTTATTTCTCCTGTGTTCTTCCTTCTCTCCCTTATTGGCTTTTGGTTGTTGTTTGTTCGAGTAGGTATCTCTTCTCAAATTCTATTATTTTTTTCCTTTACTGCATTGGACTGTATGCTCCCTATTCTATTCCCTTAAGATTAGTCTAGAAATTACAACACACATATATAATTGATCAATGTTGAAAATTAATCAGTGTATTTATTCTCTTCTTTGAACCTATGAGAATATCAATTACTATTCTTCCTCATTTATACATTGTTTTTTGTTTTAATTCTATTTTGTGCCTTTAAACCTCACAAAACAATATTATTTGCTTTTGAAAGATTAAAGTTCACTTAGATTTACTACATATTTACCACTTCTTTCATTATTCATCCCTTCTCACCACATCCTTTGTATCATTTCTGCCTGAAATATATCTTTCAGATTTTCCTTTAATGAGGATCTACAGGGGGGAACATTTTTGCCGATTTTGTCTCTTTAGGATGTCTTTTCACCCTAATTCTAGACATTTACTTTCACTTACTATAGAATTCTAGGTTAGCCCTTATTTTCTTTTAGCACATTGAACATACATGTTCTTTGGATTCTGCTGTTTCTACTGTTAATACTGAGAAATAATTTGTCAGTCTAATTGTTACTCCTAAAATCTGTGGATTGGTGTCTTTATTTCCAAAAATATCCCAAGCATTATTTATACCAATATTGTTTACATTCCATTTTTCTCTTTCCTCTCTTTCTGGAACTCCAATTAGACATATGTTGAACTTTCTTATGGTAATACTCCATAGCTTTTCTGTCTTTTATGGTTTCCTTCTCTTATTACTTCTATTGTATATTCTAGAGAATTTCTTCTCTTCAATATTGTAGCCCACTAATTTTCCTATTGCTCATCCCATTAACTGCTAAATGCATCCGTTAAGTCATTCAATTGTATTTTCAATTGTTCTATCTTTTATTCTCAGATATTCTTGTTGGTTATTTTTCAAATCTGTTGGCCCTTTTTTATAGCTTCCTGTATTCTGAAGATTTTTTCAAGCTTGTCTTCTTTCAAACATATTAAGTATTATATATAATTCAATAATATATGCCTGATAGCTCAAACAGTTGAAGTTTTTGCAGATCATTTCCTCTTTCTAGTGTTTTTGTGTTAGATTCTCACTCATGGTCAGCTATTTTTTGTCCTTAGCCAGTTATTTGTAGGGATTCTCTCAGGTTAGGATTAGTGGGCCTTCTCCCAAAGAACATTGGCCCTTACTTCTGCAAGACACCCTGGGAAGGAGACAAATCCAAATGGACTTAGCTTATTATTTATGCCATAGAAAACAACATTAGCTCACATCCACATTGGTTACTCTTGCTCTCCCAGGTTCCATGAGATAATGCACAGGCAGGCCAACATGCGTACCACATACGTGAGTTTTTGTCATAACTAAGGAATCTCAAAATTAAGAAACTCTTAATCTTTTTAAGGTTTTAAAACCCATCCAGTTTTGCCCATAGGGAATTACTGTCTTTATATTCCTGCTCAAAAATAAATAAATAAATAAAAGGGAAAGACATGTCTCTTGCTTCCAAAGATATCTGCATTTTAAACACAATTGACAAACCTGTCAGTGTCCTTGGTTCAGAAGACATGCAGATAAAACAGAATTGTCTCACAACAGAAGGTAAGTCCCAATACCTAGCTAGCCATATTAATGAGAAAAGAAAACTTCCTTCTAAAATATAATATATGCTATATATTAAAGAAAATATGTAATAACGTATGTCTTAAAATAAGAAACACTCATGTATCCACCATCAGCCCAGAATTCTGAAGAAAAAAAAATGTTCTGATACAAAAGAAAGCAACCTCTTTGTATTTAGCAATAATCATTTTTCATCATTCATAAAGTTAAACATCATTTATTCGGTCCCTACATTGTACAGATTCTGGTGATAAAACCTTTAAGAAGGACTTATTATCAAATAAATAAATACACAAATGAGCATTAAATTACAACAAAGGGAAGGAACATGGTTCTTTGAAGTAGAGTAAAAAATAAATAAAACCTGACCCAGACCAGGAGGGTGATGAGGTGATCAAGGAAGGCTGCCCTGGGGAAGTGATGATTCTGTTGAGAGCTGTAGGCTAAGTAGCAAACAGATAGTATTAAGTGTACACCTATTTTTCTGGAAATATATAACATCACAACATTGTTAAATGGAAGTTTCAAACTGGAAATTACAACAGTTCTATTACCATATCCTCACTTTTTGAAAGTCAACATTTTGATAATTTGGAATATTGTCCCTTGATACCACTGGTCCTGGGCTCTTCACACTCAGTAATCTTTCCAATTATTCTCCCTCAAACACTCTCTCAAACACACAGTGAGATCAGCTTGCACTGAGCGGCATTTCCTCTCCTGACCAATGGGATAATATCCATACTTAACATCTGATGTTTTGACCTATTCTGCAAGGCTGAATCTTGTTTTATTTATTCTAATTTGATAATTTCATAATAGAAAGAGTGCATTGTGCTGATTTAGTGAATACAACAACTTATTTAGGGTTTAAAAAGCAAAGTGAGCCTGCTTCTTCCTCTCCCACTCCCCCTGCTGTGTTCCCTCTCTCGCTGGCTGTCTCTCTGTCACATAAATAAATAAAATCTTTAAAAAAAAAATAAATAAAATAATAAAAAATAAAAAAAAAAAATAAAAAGCAAAGTGAAGTAAAAATCCAATACCAAAGACAAATGCCATGCAGTATCTAAAATACAAATACCACAGAATTTGAATAATCTTTAGGCGTGCCTTAAAAACAAATTATACGTGTGTGTGTGTGTGTGTGTGTGTGCATTCCAAAACAAATAAATGTTCTTTAACAACTGTATTTTTTCTTTTGTTTCTTTATTTTAAAAAAATCTACTTAGCTAATTCAGGCAGGTTAGGTTGAGCCAAAGAATGACCTCAAAATCTTAAAATATATAGTCCAAATCACATAAAGATTTCTGTAGAGAGAAAAATGGAATGTTTTAGAGTGTACCCAAAAATAATTCACATTTACAGAGATAATTAAAAACATTTATGTATTCGTTTATGCTTTAAACTTTTAATCATTGGCTGTTTTAAGCTTTATGAGGTATATGTGCCTGATAGCTGCATGATTTGGAAATACTGACATAGGGCCTCTGCAAAGACAATTTGAGTCTAACAAAATAAGACTAATCATTTGAATTGCTGTACAAGAGTGATGGCTCCGTGCAAGATGTTTCATCTTTTTCTACCTAACAAAAATCTGGGTGCATTATATAATTTTTAGTGTCTTAAGGGCCATGGCATGTCATGAATCAGTGGGGAAGCTTGACAGATTTTATGAATATCATTCTGCAACTGTTCTCCGGGCCATACTTTCTCCTTTATATTCCAAAGAGGAAAAGAGAACCAGGGAGCAGTCTACACATTTGTTCTTGTTAACCTAATGCCAAAACAAGTAGGCAGTTAAATTAATAGCTATGCAGAGGAATGAAGTGTGTGTGGAAGAATCCATCTCTGTCTCATAATTTAATGTCATATAGAAAGGACATCCTGATGTTTGTCTCACTTTATCACACTTCAGCCGGTTTTTCATTCATATCCACATTTTACACTTTGCTATGTAATTATAAGTTTCAGAGTGGCTTTCAAAAATACAAGTAGCATACAATCCCAAATGAATTTAAAATTTGAAAATCTGAGACAAAGAAAAATATGGTTGCATGAGCAGGATTGAAAAAATATTTACTATGAGATTTCAAAGAGAAGACTCTGTATTATATACTAAACAACTCAAAATAAGTACAATGACCTTCACAGAGAAGTTTCTTCTAATATCTCTTAGTATAAGATGATGACAACTCACCAAACAATTCAGTAACAAGGAGCTGTGTAGGAAACCAGTGTGATCCACATACACACAACTCTCTGAAGCTCTCGACAGACACTTAGAAGGTCTAGAGAAATAGGTGGATCAGCTATGCTTAAGCAAATAAAGTTGTTTTCCATGTGATTTTTATAGCTCTTGAGCAGCTCTCAGGTCTGCAATTTACTCTCTGCTAAGTTCTAAAATACAACTATATTTCTTATTATGTACACTGCCATGTGCATCAATAATCTGCGAAGAAGGATATTTTCTTGGGTAAAGTAAGAAGTTTAATAACAAGTATAGTTTACTTTCGGGGTACCCTCAGGAAATGTTGTCCTACTTTAACACTGACAGAAAACATCATCAATAATTTTAACTATTTGTAGAATATAAGTTTTGTGTTCTACTGCGGAGAATCCTAAAGTTCCATATAGCAATAAAGGGGCACACAGAACATTCCCAAATTCTTTTCAGGAAGGTATACACCAAGAACTCTTCTATAAAGAGAGTGTTCAGTAGAGACAGAACTCATGTATTTGACTTCAGTATTCTATGCAATAGACTACAGAATCTCGAACTTTATGCTTCTATATAAATAAGATATCCATATCTATAATATAGATAGATAGATTCAATTAACAAATAAAGTAAGAATAGACTACTAAGATTAATGTTTTCAGGACAGTGTCATGCTTGGACAAATTTCCAAATGTGGAAACTATAAATGGAGACACATACTGACTTAGGCTATACTTTATCATGAAATATATATCAAGAGTATCAATAAAGAATGAAATCTATAATGCACTGAATGAGGGAAATATTCATTGTCCCAACATTTCTAGTTCTAAAAATATATTCCCCATATAGGCATACATGTTATAGCTACTACCACAAAATACTCTGTAACAAACCATTCTAAAATTCAGTCACTTCAAACAAGAATAATTTACTCTCATCCATCTGTTAACTGGTCTAGAATGAGTTTATCTGAGCAGCTCTACTGATTAAGACTAGGCTTACTCATGCATCTGAGGGTCTCTGTCTGATGATCAAGGCTAGATTTAGCTACAGAACTTTGGCTCTGCTTCACATGTCTTACCCTCTTTTCCTGAATCCAGACTGCTAGTCTGGCCGTATTCCTTCCAGGTTGATAACAGAAGCTCCAGGGAGCAAGCAAAAATATGCAAGGCTACTAAGGCCCCAGGCTGGGAATTGACAAACAGTTACTTCTGACCATTCTATTGATGAAATCAACTCATATGCCTGAACCCAAAATCAAAGAGGGAAAAATATGCTGAGCCCATGAAGATGAGAGGAAGAGAGTAAATATGTTTTAACAATTAACTAATCAAATATAGTTAAATATAAAATATATTGCAGCAGTTTCTATTAACAAATACATGAGATGTCTATCAAGGTTAAACATTCTATAAAATTGAGTGTTTTCATATAATAAGCAAACTATATAACTATTTTAAAAAGTGGGTTTTTTTTTAAAGATTTTATTTATTTATGTGACAGAGAGACAGCCAGCGAGAGAGGGAACACAGCAGGGGAGTGGGAGAGGAAGAAGCAGGCTCCCAGCGGAGGAGCCCGATGTGGGACTCGATCCCAGAACACCAGGATCACGCCCTGAGCCAAAAGCAGACGCTTAATGACTGCGCTACCCAGGCGCCCCAAAAAGTGTTATTTTTATAGGTTTTGATAAAAAACACATAACAAACATATCTTAAATAGAATAAAAGAAACGTGTAAACAGTGAAATAAGAATTATAAGCAACAGATCTTCGATCTATTAAATTGTGTACTGGGGGGGGGGGTTTGGTGGGGGACACTCCTAGAAAAGAAAGCAAGCACGTGTTCTTTCTCACAATCTCCCTGTAAATATGTTAAATGTATTTTTGCTAGCAGTAGATTACTTTCCTTCCTTTTATCAGAACATATCTGGTTTTCAAAGACAGCTATGGTAAACAAACCTATAATCTATAAACTTATTAGCCACAGCTCCCTCGAAAGTGTTCCAAAAGCAGTATAACTATGTGAGCATGTATTAGCCTTCTAGGACTGCTATAACACTACAGACTGGGTTGCTTAAACAACATTATTTTCTCACAGTTCTGGAGGCTAGAAGTCCATGATCATGGATACCAGCAGATTCAGTTCCTGCTGAGAGGTCTCTTCCTAACTTATGGTTGGCTTCCCTCTTGCTGGATTCACACATGATCTTTCCTCAGTGTGTGCATGCAGAGAGAGTTCTCCGGTGTCCCTTCTTCTAAGGACACTAATCCAAGTGAATCAGGACCCCACCATTTTGACCTCATTCAATCTTAATTACTTCCGTAGAGGCCCCATCACCAAATATAGCTATAGTGAGGGCTGGCTTCAACATAGGAATTTGGAAAGGACATTCAGTTCATAACAGATCATAAAATTAAGATCTTTCTGACTTAAAATGCTCTTCCTTTCTAAGTAAAATACCAATATACTTCATCTGTTAACCTGACTCAGAGTGCCTTGCAGTGAGAGAACAGTGGGCCAGGGAACCATACTGGGGGATCTGAACATCTTCTTGCTTCACCTGTGCCCCTGGACAATTGAATAATTATTAATAAGGCATTCCCTGAGCAAGATCTTTGCTTTGTGTACATTTGACTTGAAAACAGAATCCTTTGCATTCTCTCCAGTGTATATAGTGCTTCAAGAACTACGGAGGATTTTTAAACAAAACTAATCAAATGATGAATAAGAACATAAATTATTATCATATTTAGTCAGCTACTTAAAGATAGTTGAATTTACTAATGAGTAAATTCTAACATCAAAATTCAACTTCCCACAGAATGCTTGTGCATAGTTAAAGGGCCTAGAAGAATTAATTTCATTAATCTTAAATTAACAAAATTAAATTTATAACTTAAAAATATAGTGTCTAGCACATAATAATTAAAAAGAAATGAAAATTAAAACAGACATAATTGAAAAATAACAAAAAATAGACCGAGAATCATAATGGTAGTAATAACCTGTTTTTAATGAGATTTCATAATGCATGGCATGATGTAAGCCCCTCCATTCACAAAATGACAGGGTTTGAATTGAGTTTGTTGTATTTATTCTCACCTACTGTGATATTTTGGCAAGTGCTAGTATCATAACCAAGTGTTAATTAATAAATCATAATTCTCACTGTGGGATGCATTTCTTGACACATATACTAATTCCCAAGAAAAATATAAAAAATGTAAAATCTTTTCAAATCTTTAAGCAGGAACTTCTAATTAAAAGTTCTTCAGTATGTTCCATAATGTGAAGGTTTCCAAAAATCTCTGTACATAGGCTAGAAGGATACAAAGCTCTTGGTGAAAAATTCTGGTCTCTGCCACAGGAGGTATTTATAAAGATCAGCAGTTCAAACTAAAAAATAGAAGCTTGTCTTTTAAACTGCCAAAATAGAATGACACCTTTCCTCTTATTTCTGATAATATAAGCATACGATCCTTGTTCAGTACCATAATAGAATTTATTTTTTGCCCTACATTTTAAATTTTCACTGGACAATTCAGTCCTGAGATATCTGTAACCCAGCCCCTGAAAAGTCCTATTGCATTATATCAGCATACACTAATTATTATTTAGTCATTTATACTTCAAGTTTTTTATTAATTTTTTTCTTTAGTCCCCTAGAGAATTTTTGTCTTTTTGAAATATTTTCTCAAAATATCATTCACCGTAACTCAATGTACCAAATATAAAGCCCATTTTATGAATTGTTTGAGAGTTCTCTTGACATATGCTTCCTCCCATCCACATCCTTTGCAAGAATATTCGAACCAACAGATAATCAACAAAACTATGTAACTTCTTGCCTATATTCCCAAAACAAATTAATTGTGCAATTAATTAGCTCACTTTATAGACCTCTTAAGTGATCTAGAATCCACTTTTATTAAAATTGGATTGTACATGTGCTAATCCATTTATCAAAATTGGACTGTATATGTGCTACTTGAAATATTTCTTTAAGTGCAAGCAAAACCCAAGGTATAGATACAATTTTGCTTTGTTTAACATTCGGGTACAAAATATAATTTGCTCTGATACACAAGGAGACCACCTGTCTTGAGGGATGTGACTCAGAAACCCAACTCTGCTCTATGATTATCAATAGTAACAAGACAGGTGGCTATTGGGGAAGGTCTGTAACCTATAATGTCTCTATTACTTTCTAATAATCCACAGTAAGCCTACGATTTATTTACCAAAATAAATGAGTTTATATGCAAAAACACCTTTATATCACAAAAAAAATAATTATTCAATCAAATTTAAAAAGTATTTTCTATTCCCAGTTAGTTCCAAAAAGTAGCTCCAGTCTGGACCCTAAGCCCCTCATAGACATTTTGAAGATGCCACTGAAGAGTAGCTCCACAAGTGTTTGTCTCTATAACGTTGATGACATAATGTAATCTCAACCCCTTTGTCTCTGAGAATAATACCCAGTTTTCCAGTATAGTTTAACTCCCTGAACCTCTATATCCTGAACCTAAAAATACCTAGTAGCATCTCCTCTGCCAATAAACTTCAATTTTAGAGGGCAACAAAGTGAGTTTCCCTAAGTAAAAATTGTTGCTAATTAATTGTAATTATAATTCCAGCCATTTAAAGATGTAAACTGGGTGATCATATGATAAATTATCAATGAAGACGTATCCTATATTTTAATGCCAGCCT
Organism: Ursus maritimus; assembly: GCF_017311325.1. Lineage (NCBI taxonomy): Eukaryota > Metazoa > Chordata > Mammalia > Carnivora > Ursidae > Ursus > Ursus maritimus. The sequence goes on along the minus strand of NW_024427107.1, from coordinate 30,339,789 downwards.
GTGGAATCTGCGTAGCATTGCTATGGAAGCACTTAAGATCAAATATCCTGACATAGGGAAATTCCTGGAAGCAACACAATACAAAACTAAGGGGAGAACTGTTAACCACTTTTCACTGCTTTGTAGGTTGTTTTTTTTTAAAAGATTTATTTATATATTTGAAATAGAGAAAGAGAGACAAAGCATGGGGGGAGGGGTACGGGGAGAGAGAGAGAGAGAAAGACTCTCAAGCAGACTCCTCACTGAGCACGGAGCCCGATGTGGGGCTTGATATCAGGACCCTGAGATCATGACCTGAGCCAAAATCAATGTCTGACACTTAACCGACTAAGCCACCCAGGAGCCATGCTTTGCGGGTTTTTAAAAGTATTTTTGATATCTTTTTGATATTTCATGCGAAGATTATTATTTGCAAATTCTCAGTGAAAGAAAATGTTTGGATGAGGTGTTTGGGAATGTCTTCCCCCTTAATTTTTATGCCCCTTATGATCCACTGTGCATCACAAAGAATTTTTTTAGCCACAGACTGAGGGGGGAATAAGAAGCAGCAGAAATCAGGAGCAATTAGAGCATTATGAATGGAATAAAAATAAACAATGCTCTGAAGAAATGTTTTGGATTTGAAGAAGGGAAATATTAATTTATATAGTGGATTTCAATTCATTTCTCATATATACAAAGCATTTTTAAGAAGAGATACTATTTGGTTTAGTGATTCCATCTTGCTTTACCTATTTTCCAAAATTCTAATAGAATATTAAGACATTTAAAAGAAAAAAGCATCATGTGTCAGCATGACATGTGGACTTAATACCAATATTTATCCATATATTCCTAATTAGCAAAACTTGTGTTTAATGACATATGAGTATCATCAAGTTAAATATATTGAACATTTAAAGAATTCTTATTTTTAAAATATAAATAACTACAGTAATATTTATCTAATATGTACCTCATCTTGATATACAGTTGTATCTCAAAGGGGAAAACAGAAAGGAGAATTAAGGAATTATTACAGGTGAAAGAAACAGGAGGGGGAAAAATCTGGATCATTTACAGGCTTAAGAATTTACCAAATCAAAAGCACATACAACCCTGATAAAGCAAAATTCAAATTCCAGTTGAAATAAGCCACTTAAAATTATAAAATGATTTTTTCTACTCCCAGAAAATGGAAAAATCCAGTAGAGTCATCAATCAATTTTTTACATTTTTTGCATGCAGCATCAGAGAAAACTTCATCAAAATCATTTTTCTGAGTTTATTATTTCAACAAGGAATGATTCCACAAGGCTTTTTTATTAAAGAATGTGCTTATAGTATGATAATTTATGTCTAGTTCATTAAGCAGGTGTTCTCGGCAAGATAATATAGGGGAAATGGCAAATATGACACACTGTTTTCCATTAACCCCTCTGGCACTGACAGTCTGAAGCTCCCCTTCTGAAGACTAATCCATTTTGCTTAATGCTTAGCATTTTCAGATCCCAACTCTGGGTGCCAGAAAGGTTTTATGTTTGAAGTACGAGAAAAGTATGTGGCAATTTTGAGTACCTAGTTAGTTAACCCTTAGGAAAATCAATTGATAAAAGCCAAAAGCATCAAAAAGTAGAAAAGCTCTTTGTACAATCAGTATACACCAAACCAGGATGCTTTATACTTTGTCATTGGAGCAGATGCTATAAATTCCTTTCATCAAATAGAAGGAAAGCTTTTTTTTTTTTTTAATATGACTGCTACTGCCAGACTTCAGAAGGCTCCCTAACCGCCTCCCCCCCAGCCAATTACATTCATTTCAAAGACTGTTATTTAGGAAAAGTGGAATTAAAACAAAGAAAGATAATGAATATGATTATATTCACACTATCTAAACCAAGGGTCTCAGGATCACGAACTGCCTCCCCTCCGTTGCCAAATTTAGCTCACTATTTTGTTTTATCACTTTGGATTTAAATGGATTTGCATATTGTACATGAGCTCCAGTTTGCCACAATTTCCACCAATCCTGTTAGAATGATACCTAATCTGCTTTATTCATTTATTTGATCTGCTTAATTCTCACAGGCATTTAAATACCATCTAAACATTTATCTCCCAAAGTAGGGTCCACTTTCTTCTTTAGTTTTATATTTTGTAGGATTCAATATTGCAAAAGTTAGTATTGTTCATGGTTATGAGCACTCTGGTCTCAGATGACCTAGATTCAAATCTGAGTCAACTTCTATTTGGCTAATTACTTAACTTCTCAAAACTTCACTTTTCATCTGTGAAATGGCAATCATATTATCTGCAGTAATACTGCAGATACCAGATCTAACCATCAGTGCCAGCTTCACGGGCATGAAACCTGTACACAGGGGCCCCCACCCAGAAGGGCTAATGCTTGGGTAAGTGTTCTATTGTCTCTCGCTTTAAATTACTGAATATTTTTAAACAAAGAGCCTAGCATTTTCACTTAGTAGGCCCTGAAAATTATATAGCCAGTTGTGTCAAACACAGAGACTAAACTCTTAACCACTTAATATTAGAGTTTTCTCCATATTACATCTTAAAATAGATTAATGTGATATGAAAATAAATGGACTTACAATGATATGTAAAGATACATATCCCGTGACTCATTTTTTTTCTTTATATTGGTTCCATTTTCTCAGCTGTACTTTTTCTTATGTATATACTGACTCAAAGTTATAGACATTTTTATTTTATAACATTTGGAAAGATTTAACAAATTCCTCTGGGTTGCCAAGATTTAACAAATAAAAATACAGGATACACAGTTATATTTGATTTTCAGATAAACAGTAAATAATTTTTTATAAATACATCCCATGTAATATTTTGGAAACACCTATGTGAGAAAACAATTTAACCTCTATCAGAAGCAATTAAAAATGATATTTCATTATATTTAATCAACAATTTCAGCAAAATTCTGGAGTATTTCTCCAGATTTCTAAGGAAAGAAAACAGATGAAAATGAAGAACTGTGTGAATATATACAGAGAGATCTAAGAAAAGGGATAAAGTCATACTAATATGTTTCCTTGAAAATATACATTATGCCCCATAAAATATTCAAATTAATTATAAAGTAATGTGCTTCTAAAATAGAGGGTATACTATTGTAGTATTAGTCTCCAGGGTACACATCAGTGGTCAGGCTACTATATCCCCGTGTTTTAAGCACAAGAATTAGACAAACTCTTAGCCTCTGCTGGGGATTAAAGGGTTTTCACTCCTACCATAGATAGAATCTCTCAGGTACTCAGAACACCCTTCTGATTCTATCTTCTAACAAGCCATTTTGCTTTTCTCCATGAGCAAGGTAAAGGTTTACTGTTTATCTCAATTACTCCATTAAATAAGGAAAGCCATATGCTCTTATTTTTTTTAAATATCTAAAATATGGTAGGAAATCTCCAAACTATAGAAGACTGATATATCAAGAAAGTAATGGGAATCAAGGCTCCAAATTTTGGCTTCACATGATTGTGGATGGCTCTGATTCCACAAAATCCCATGAAGACAGCCAGGATGAAATGACAGGTTTCCTGTCTTTCAATCTAGACCTACAAAATAAATGAAGGACCTAACTGCTAAAATTATTCAAAGTATTCAGGCAAATATCCCAAAATAATCCGAATTTATCAACAAAAATGTTTTCCTATACACACTGGTTAATAACCTTTCTAAAAATATTGTATTACCTTAATTTCTAGGGATGTTACACAAGTTAATTCAAACATGATACAGTCCCTTCCACTTACTCCCCAGAGTTAAAAATAAATTATCTCAAGCCCATATTACAATTTGGTTAAGTAGACAGTCATCATATGAATAATCTAAACTGCCTAAAATGGAAAAAGTCAAATTTGGAAAATAACAGTAATTTCAAAGTACTCTTCTTTTCCAAAAAAGGAAAAATATGATGTGAAGGGTGTATGCTAGTGGAGGTTCAGATTTATCTATTATGAAAAATAACCATAAAAACTGACAAAAGAAAATGGCAGTAATATTAGTCAGTTTTAAGCAGGATTGGGTAGCTTAAGCAAGAGAAATTTGTATTTTTACAGTTCTGGAAGCTGGGAAGTACTAAGATCAAGGTGCAGGCATCTGGTGAGGGCTCTCTTCCTGGTCATTATAAATGACCACCTTCCCACTGTTTCCTCACATGGTGAAAACAGAAAGAGTAAGCTTTCTGGTATGTCTTCTTAAAAGAGCACTAATCTTATGATCTCATCTAATCATAATCATCTCCCAAAGGCCCCACCTCCAAACACCATCACATCACACTGGGGTTAGGACTTCAACGTGTAAGTTCTGAAGGAACACGTTCAGTCCACAGCGCTGGACTTTATTTACACTGTGAAACAGAAACTGCTTAAAACTGATAGGAAAATGCTTTGCACATCCTTCACCATAGAGTCCCTAAGTCAAAGATGTATTACATACAAGAAAACAGTGCAGCTCAACTTCTAAATCTCTGAAAAGCTGTTTGTGGTTATGACAGAATATTATTTCTCTGACCTTTATTCCACCAAGCCAACCTATCCTTCTGCTCTCACTAATAATTTTCACCATCAATGTTTTCCATGTAAAATCATCAAATCTGGCCAGATCTTAGGGGGAAAAAACTCTCAGTGGCCTAATACATATTGAAAGGTACATTCTAGGAGGCAGACCTCACAGTGGTTAAAAGACTGCATTCCAGAATCAGTCTGTCTAGGTGCAGAGCCAAGCTCCACCACTTATGGTTGTGTGAAAAGTGGTATTAAATAGGAAGTAACTATAGTAATAGCAGTACTTGTAGGATTGTGAGAATTATATGAGTTAAAGTGTCTAAAGTGCACAGGGCAATGCCCTTACATGGTAAATAAATCTACTGGTTCATATAGGTACCATCTGCAAAGACTATGAATTATAGCTATGTTCAGGTCCCATACAGAGGTACTAAATTAAAAACACCTAGGTAGGGTCTAGGAATATACATTAGTAAAACCAATGTGCTGGTGGCTAGTCCTGTTTGGGAACTGTGTATTTTCCAAACAAGAAGTTTATTCAGGTGCTTAGTGAAACAGATAACACTTGTAGCAGTGTTTGCTGTACTTCCAGATTTTTATTTACTCCTTAAAATTGGATAGAAGTAGTATTCAGACATTCAAACTGTAGTAAAGTGCGTTGAGAAGAGTATTTGACTACTGTATCATTGGACAGAAAGCAGAATCCATTACAAAACAAACAAACAAATCAAACCAAAATACAAATTCACAATATAAACAAATGTAGCTTTATTCAAATTGAACCAGGAAAAATTAATGAGGCTTGAGAAACAACATGGAAAACAAGAGGGGATAAAGGACACTCAGACTACTAAACGGAGGGGAAATTGTTGAAATAAACAGAAATTCTCAAAAAAAGTACATAGAAATGGTTAAAGTATTGTACAACTAAATAAGAAGATTCTATGTAATTATCAAAATCAATACTACTTTAGTATATGTATTAATGAAAATACAAACTTGTACAAAGGAATCTTTTTTCCAGTGATTCAACAACTGTGTACATTATACTATGCTTACCACAAGTGTAGCTACCATCTGTCACCACATACTATTACAGTACCATTGACTATATTACCTAGGCCCCTACCCTTCATCCCCTGATTTATTCATTCCATAAATGGAAGCCAGTATAAAGTAATGTTATAACAAGTTATAATATTTCATTTTCACACATATTAATAACTACTATGGAAAAACCAGAATATAAAAATAAATAAAAGTAAACAACCTTCTATAGCACCACTTAGAAGAAATTGATATTGAAGTTAAGATACTTTATGCTCGTATTTTTATACATCTATATATTCATTTGCGTGTGTGTGTGTGTGTGTGTGTATACACTTAAAATATCTCCTGCACTAGTATCATGGCATCCTCATTTGATCCCTCTATTGTCACTCTTACACTTTTTCTCCACTCTATAACTAATAGATTAAAATATATAAATCTGATTATATTATCCTGATATTTAAAATACTTCAGTATCTTCTCACATCTCTGAGGATCAAGTCTTACATCCTAATAATGTCTACAAAGACCATCTATGGTCAAGGTATGCCTATTTTCCTCCTTCTTCCTTCTCTAACTACTGTACAGCCATACTTACTCTACTTGGTTAACTCTCTCAGATGTGGCATAATTTTTCTTCCTTTCAGGACTAGAGAATTATCCTCCAAGACCTTACCCACCCCCTCCTTTCCTTTCCCTAGATAACTTACTCATTCTTCAACTCTGTAATATTTTGACCCAATTGGTACCCAGATTAGACCACTGATAAAAATGGAAATAATGCTTCCAATACTTAAAAAGAGGCAGCAGAATTTCAATTTTTTTTCTAGAAACCCAAAATAATAGATTAGGTGTGGCACTCTGTGAGATTAATGATGAATAAAACATAATCCCAACCTCCAAGCAAGGAGGGAAAAGTAAGCGGACTAAACATTTACAGAACATTCAATACGTTTTATATACTTAACAGACAAAATCTTATGTAATTACCAAAATATATATATATATACTTACTCTGTTTTACAAATGAAGAAACTAAAAAACAAAGAGATTACAAAAGATTCCTAACATCAAAATGGATTTGAACCCAGCATTGTCTAAATCCAAGACATGTACTACACTTCTATTATTCCTAGCACCACAGCTCAGCAGCTTACAGTCCACAAATAACTCTAACATAAAGCACAATGTGATTGGCATGACAATAAAAGGCATTGTGGCAGTGCTTTGAAAGATGTATCTTTCAGGAAAACTTCAACTGGTTGTTAAAAAGCAATGTTAGAGAAGCACAGAAGAGGATTCAAGAAGCTTCCCAAAGGAGGTATATTTGAGTCAGACCTCATATACCAAGATTTTGAAATGATCCAGAAAACACTTAGAAATGAATCATAAGTGGGGTGCCTGGGTGGCTCAGTCAGTTGGGCAGCTGCCTTTGGCTCAGGTCATGATCTCAGGATCCTGGGATCCAGCACCAAGATGGGCTCCCTGCTCAGCGGGGAGTCTGTTTCTCCCTCTCCTTCTGCCCCTCCATCTCCCTCTGCCCCTCCCCCTGCTCATTCTCTCTCTCTCTCTCAAATAAATAAATTAAATCTTTAAAAAAAAGAAATGAATCATAAGGAGCAAAACCAGAAAGCATCATGTTAGAAACAAAAGGCCATAAAAGGTACCATTTTAACACTTTGATAGGTTTCACACATCCTGCCCAGTCCTCCCATAGAACATTCCCAATTTTCACAGATGGCTTGGCAGAGAAGGTAACTCTGGTGACTTTTCAGGGAAAGCAGTTAATCAAATTCTTACAGCCTGAGCTCTAACAATTCCCTGAGATGTTCCCTTGGGGAGACAGTGTAGACTATCTGTATTTCATATCTAGTGAGGACAAAAAGCAGCACTTAAATAAGATGGTTGCAATGAATGATAATATTAAGGTATATGATAACTAAAGACCCTTCCCTAACAGGACAGGTTGCCACATACTGAGGTAGATGGAAAAGAGAGGTTGAGGAATATCTTTGTTATTTTGAATTAAAATTTTACAAATTCTGATACTAAGAGTACATCTAAATACACGAGTTTTTTGTAGACTTCTAAAAATAAGATCACCAATAAACATTCTTATAAAAAGATTCTAAAGATACCGAACAACAAGTAAATTTAAGTAGATCATGAATACAAGATAAATTATGCTTCCAGAAATATTTTCTCAGGCATAGTCTGGAATAAAACATACTTGAAAATTCTGCTACTTATGTGAATAATAAACGCAAGTTCTACCTGAGAATTTCTTAAAGAGAAATAATTATCCATAATTGTACCAGAAACTTATTTGACATAAACATACACATAGCTAATTCTAACAGATTATACCTTTCCCATATTCACAAGTAAAAGATAGCAAATATTTTAGTTGCTTAATTACTCTATATCTTAATAACTATTATATTTTTTTGAATTGAAAAAAAAAATGGCTACGAATATACCTTGCAATTTAAATCCTCAAAGTTAGTAGAAAAAGAAGCAGGAAACATCCACATCCCCTAGACTCCACAAGCAGGAACAGAATGGCAATTAGTAAATGTGATAAAATCATATTCCTTGTTCTATCAAACCTTTAATTAAATAAAAACTGAAGTCATTTCAAGTGACTGAAATTGACAAAGGTATCTTTCTTTGAAGAGATACCTAATTATCTGAATGAGCTGATAATGCAGACTCCTCAGCTCCTCTCTGCTCAGGGCGCCTGACCTGGCTGCTCCTTTTGAAGACAAGGTTCTTCTCCAAGGTGGCCACACAGCTGGCTCCTCTTTATCCATTATCCTTTGGTTCAAAGTTTACTTCCTCAGAGAAGTACCACCCTGTATGGAATACTGTACCATCACACACACAACGCCCCCCCCCCACACACACACACCCCTATTATGCTCTACTATATTAGCATATTCTATTAAGTCAAGGTTCTCAAAGTATAGTCCAAGGACTAGTTGGGAACCACCAGACTTTTTCAAGGGGACTAAATATTCAGGTCTATTCTCATAACAATATTAAGATATTATTTTGCCTTTTAAACTCTCATTCCCTCACAACTGGACAAAGTATGAAAGTTCATTACTTTGGTTTCAGATTCCACACTGCAACTGACCGTTTATTTAGAAGCTTCTGTTTATCTTATAAGGCACACTTGTTTTATACATTCAGGATATGCTCATCTATATGCTCTTAAAAACTTGAACTGCTACATATACACATATATATGTAATATATAATGTATATATATATATATACCTTAAATGTTACACATATATATGTAATTATATGTACATGTGTGTACATACACACAAACATTTAAGGTTCTCTAGAGCAGGTATCTAGCATTTTAAGAAGTTTGAATGAATTCAGATAATAGTAGGTTGAACCACATGAAGTTGCCAATACTGGACTATGTCTGACCTACAAAAATTTCTATTTATTATGATTCAACAATAAGAAAACAGTTTATATGGGAAAGTTAATGGGATAAGTTTACCTTGTCATATAAATGAGCATATCCATTAAAATCAAACATACTGTCCAGGTCTTTCTTTCCCCAAGAATTTAACCTTGGACAGGTAGTTCAATCAAACATCTGCCATAAGACCTTAAAACAAATGTTGATGGAAAATCAGCAGTCTTTTCAGCCAATGGGGACAGGTGTACCAAGAAGAGCAGGCTAGTTAGTTCCATCAGCTCAGGAAATGGATTGATCCCAAAGGCAATGAAAGGGAGACTTGACCATCTGCAGTTCCCAAGAAGGTAAATAAATCAGATTCAGACGTCTGCTGCAACTCTGAATATGATCAGAATGTTCCCTAATTCTTTACAGCATGGAACAATGGCATATAAGATATTGTTGCCGGGGCACCTGGATGGACAGCGGTTAAGCGTCTGCCTTCGGCTCAGGGCGTGATCCCGGCGTTACGGGATCGAGCCCCACATCAGGCTCCTCCTCTATGAGCTTGCTTCTTTCTCTCCCACTCCTCCTGCTTGTGTTCCCTCTCTCACTGGCTGTCTCTATCTCTGTCAAATAAATAAATAAAATCTTTAAAAAAAAAAAGATATTGTTGCCAACTGGCACAAACTGCTCTACTTGGCAGTCAGTCAAGGGAAAGAAGAGGTTTCTCCCCCCCCACGTCTTCAAGCATGCTAGCATTTTAGAAAATAAAACAAAATAAAATAAATAAGGGAGGATAAGTATTATCTGCATATTACAGGACATAATATAAATATTGTTAGATAAAATAAAGAAATGTTGCTTTTAAGATGGAATACCCTAATGAGTATCATTTCAATATGCATGGGGATGTGGGAAATGCCTAATTCTTAATTATTTCTCTCCATAGGAAACAACTTCATGAGCTCTAACAACCCTGGCCTATCTCCACTCCGTCTCTCATTTTTCACCTAAATATGAGTTTGCAAGGAGAATTTTTGCACATGAGAACAGAGCTTGCTTCTGGTCTTCTTCAAGGTGAGGTGCTTTTAGGAAACACATATCTCAATCTGCTCCTCCATGCCACCAATTTTAGAGAAGATTCCTCCCAGACTGGCTGGAGAGAGGCCTGTTCTGGTCCAGCCCTGTTATATAGCTAAGGCTGCTACTTCTTGGGTTCAGTATTGCCCATAAATACATAACTTTCATAAAAATAAATGTGAACATTCTGGCCTCCACGCATCAACCTTTTCATCTTATTTCTCAATTGGCTCAAGATCTCAGTCAAGAAGAAAAATATTAAGGACATTCAAGTACATACCAACTTCACTGAAAATAAACACATATTTACAAGTCAATTTTTGAGCACTTTTAACTCTTGAATCTCTCTACAGGCTTGGAATTAAAGAGGTTTTTGGCCATCACCTTGCATTGCAGCCCAGTGAGCCTGGGAAAAAAGAAAATAAGGGAACCACTGGCTTAGAGATGTTAGTGACTTATTTTCTCTTCTCCTTTCTAATTGATAAACTGAGGACTTATCTTCCGACAAACAAGCAAACAAGCTAAAACAAAAAATCCATAGAGTTACCCTGTCTTTTTAACACGAGGTGAATTCTAATGGATTAATACAAGTGAAGGTTGGTAAAATCTGTCTACAATGGCTGGGACCCACAAACTACAGTGAGAAAACAGGGCATCCAGTGAAATTGCAGCCAAGACTATAGTTACAAGAACACAAAACTTCCCTTTACTTCATTTTGCTATTGTGAGAAGACAGTTACGAAGAGTAACTTTGTTCAAATTAAATAGCACTCTATTTTTACATAAGATAGATGATCATAATAGTCAATGACACTTTTTAAGGGAAATGCTGCTGGAAAAATTACAAAGCGAAGCAGGCCTAAACAGCTGCATCTGTTGGACTGGGTCTTTGCAGCTGCACAGAACCCAGGATAAATGACAAGTAATTCTTCTCACTCATTCCTCTATCACTTCTAAATCTTCATACTCATATTTCATACTTCAACGTCGTATTATTTTTCTTATTGAGCTGCCAGGTGAAAAAAAAAATAATTTCACTAAAGATGATAAAATAAAGGGGACGACTCTTTGTCATAGATATGAATGAAAGAAAAAAAATCATCTGATTTTAAGCCTTGGTTTAAAGAAGTATTTTCAAGTGTTTTACCTGTATCAGCATGTGACCTCTGGAAGAGATAATTACAGACCTCAGGTTTCATAACCAAGAAATGAAGTGAGAGGTCACGTTAACACTGTCGAAGCCATAATGTCATATTACAAAAATAGTATTGTTGTGTCCAGAGTTCCTGATTTCCCAAAATTAAGCAATAAAATGGATTATAGTCAAGTGAACCTGACTACAAATCAGGAGATAACCCTGCCAGTACAATATAAACTCTTGGAATTCAAGTACCGTCATCTGTAAAATAAAGCTGTGAGAACTGCTGAAATTTAAGGTTTCTTTTAACTGTAAGATTTTCTGTGTCTATTATCTATGTTTATTTTAAGAGAAACAGATGGATAACAGGCACTTCTGCTAAGGGAAATGTGAAAGAAAACAAAAAGTCAGTACAAATGATAGCTAAACATTATACAGAAGAAGGAAATCTAGTAATTCTGCTTTTGATTCTGTGCTATTTCTTTTAAGTATACAATCAGTTCTTGATTCTAAAACACTCATTTTCATTGCTCTTATTTAAATATGCCAAATAAAAAGGATCCATTTTTTAAAAATCATATTTATTTTTTTCCTTATTAGAAAACTGCTAAATGTTCATTGTTTTAAATATAAAAATTCACAAAAGGAAAATAAAAATGATCTATAATCCTATCACCTAGACATAACCATAACTAACATTTTCTATATAGGACTATGTATGTGAAATGTGAAATAAGTTCCCAGATACTGGCTTACCAACTGGTACTGAGGAACTTTAAGAATGGGTCCCTATTTACAACTGTTCAACTACATAACCTCAGCGGTCAAATTGAAATGGGCACCATGAGAATAAAGAAATCACTTTCAAATAAGTAATTATTAAGGTCCAAGAATCCATACTGGGAAAACTGGTATACTGAGGGAAGAAAAAAATAAACTCCTACCCTCCAATTTGCTGAGCAGAATGGACCAAGAAATTGAGTGCCCCAATTAAGAGAGTTCCACTTATTCATTACCCTACTAAATGGCATGCCTGCTTAATTGGAATAATCAGCAAGACAGAGACTTAGTTCAGTGCATCTGAATGACTCCTAATAATAGTTAACTGGCATGCCCATCTCATTTAAATGGAACACCTGGCGTTATCTCTCAGCCCTGCTCCCAGGAGCAGGCTCTATAATATTTACTCACATAAATGTCTATAGGGCAAAGTTTTTATTGTTTCCTTACTGCTACACCTTAGGGATTGCTAACAAAGTTTTATCTGGGTTTACTTTCTTCATAGACCTTTATCAAGTAATTGCATTTTTGACACTGAAAATCAAGAGTGGTAGACTGAGGTTAATGACACACTTAGAGCATTACTAAAAAGTATATTCTTAAAGAGAATTATAAAGTATTATGAAGTATTTATTCTGCAGTCTTACAATTATATATTTGATGTCACAATCAGCTATTACAGTAAAATTTCACTGATAAGAATGACAAGGAAACATAAAATGTCAACCTCAAATGAGTTTAGCTCAAATTATCCAATTAAATTTTAACTGCTGGAAAACAGATTCTCTACTAAACCTGCTTCTTTAGATAAACAGCCATTAAGACTATTTTTCTGGTAGGGATAAATAATGTAGAAATTTCATTCAATTCAAATCTGACAATCTAAAAAAAAAAATCTTTTTAAATTTAGTTCAATACCATGACCTGAAAAGTCCTTAGTATTTTTATGACTTAAGTATAAAATACATGAAGGCCTACTGGTATCTAATAACCATTGAAAGATACGTAGCACTCAATCATTTTCTAATATCCCACAGATAGTTTCTTGGCAAGATGGGAACTACTGCAGATCACTGGCTCTCTCTCCTAAACCCAACCCTAGTAAAGTGACAGAATCAACAAGGAAACTGTTGGATCTAAGAAACCATTGTCAACTTCTAAGAAATTTTTATTTATTAAAAAAAAAAGAAAGAAATTTTTATTTATGTCCCTTTGGTGGGAAATGGCAGACCAGAGTGGAGAGAAAGACCAAAGGAAAATTTCTGATTATGTTATTTTCCTCCTCCACATTGCACTGGACTGTGCCTTGCTCAATGCACTAACACGGTGAGCCATGAACAGCAAGTACAACAGGTAATGTCAGGGTAGCTGTCATAGGTGCAGTTTTTCTGAGGCAGATCCTGAGATAGAGTTTGAGGTACAAAGCACTTATTAGAGACCAATATCTATGAAAAGAGGGAGGATAAAGCAAGCCTGAACAGGAGAAGTCAAAATATGATGCAGGCTTAGCACATTTTTGACCTAATGAGTAGATAGTCTGGGAGCAAGTTTTATGTCCTGCATCAAGATGAAATGGCCAGATATTTACATACCTCTGACTTGCTCATGACCAGTTGCGAATTTCTCAGGAAAAAGCATGAACTTGTTGAGGCAGCTCTGTGCTTCTGAGGAAAACCATGAAGGAGCTGACTACTGAAGGTTCAGCACATTTTTTTTTTAAGATTTTATTTATTTACTTGACAGAGAGAGAGACAGCCAGTGAGAGAGGGAACACAAGCAGGGGGAGTGGGAGAGGAAGCAGCAGGCTCCCAGCGGAGGAGCCTGATGTGGGGCTCGATCCCAGGACCCTGGGATCACGCCCTGAGCCGAAGGCAGACACTTAACGACTGAGCCACCCAGGCGCCCCGGTTCAGCACATTTCTAACAGAGAAATGCTGTAGTAGAATCTAGGTGGTACATCTCATGTCTACCACAATGATATAGTGACCAGCAAGGATGATGATAGTATTTGCAGACAGACAAATACTGGGACCTATAGTCCCTTATCATTTCTAATTTGATCCTTATTCTTTATACTCTCAGGATTAAATTATCATAGTTAAGAAAGATATGGAAAAGGAAAGCACGGACCAATTTTACTGAAGAATATAAAAGCAACAATTATAAATAAAATATTATTAAATTAAATATATGTATTTAAATATATGTATTTCATTTCTGTAAATGAAGTCTGTGTGTTAGAACTTACTGACACAATAACCAAGTGATTTCTCCAGCAATTGCCCCCTATAGCTATCTAGGCTCCCCAGTGATACAAAATTCATGTGGCAGCCATATTTATTGTGGAGTGATTCCTCAAAGAATTAAGTTAAGAGCAAGGCCTAAACACATAATAAACAGATAACTCCAGGAACCGCTTGGGAACCCTGGACTTACTGTTTGTAGTTTATAGTGGTTCTGAATGTCTATTACATGTAGTTTTTGCAGTTTTGCTGTGCATATGATTTGAAAAAAATATGCATGGCAGACAGGCACGTGAAATAAGCCAAAAACCACCACACGATGAGGTTGTAATAGTAGTCAGAGTACCTGGAATTGTATTTGTTTATTCATATTGGAAATCCCTGCAAACTTAATTCGTTTATATAAAATGTAAAATGGTTCAGAAACAAAACCCACTGTGAGAGTAGATATAGAAGGAAAATATTTGATAAGGCCAAAGAGAGCAATGACTGTAAGCCATAAAATAGTAGTTCCTGTGAACACATTGTCTTAGTGTTCACATGCTGGGGATATTGAGGAGGCCTCAAGATATGTTCCTTGGTGTCAAAGTCTATCTCATTATTGGCCTACTTGACAAGGAAGGCCATAGGTTTTGAGGCACAGGAACAGATTTCTTCAACCACACACCAGCTGTATGTCCCTGTTCAAATTACTTAGCTTTCTTCAGTTTCAACTTCCTTATTTGTGAAACAGTTAAGTAGCATACATTTAGAATTTTACGATTATTAAATTAAGTAACCAATAATACTTCTCCCCATACATTTGTCCACACCACTCACTCCTGTTCCCCAATCACCTGCAAAATTGTATTCTTTATTTGATCATACAATTATACTATTACTATTGAGTTACTTATGTGTATTATTTCAATATTCCTAAATATAAATTAGCCAATTCTGGACAAACTTTTTCAAGCTCTCAGATTATTACCATTTAATGGAAAGAGAGGTACAGAAAGAAAATATTGGCAAAAATCAGTAATACATTATATAAGAAAAAAAGTCTAAAATCTGCATCTAAATCCAGTAGAGGTAAAATTATACTTCAAAAGTCTAAGAAATGAAAGTTTTTTGGTGAAGTGTTATTGAGCAAATTAATATTTTTAATGACTCCATTAGATTCATGAAATGTAGGATGTTTGCATTCTGTTATAATTTTAGTACTCTAGTGTGAAATAATCCATTGTAATAATTTAAAATTCACTTTCATATGTAAAACAGTCCCAAGACAGAATACAGAATTTACTTTTATTTACCTTAAAGGAGCAGGAAAATTTATCAGATATATCTAAGTTGAGGCACTGAGTGTTAAACTAGCATTTTCTGTACAAGATAAAAAGCAGTAAAATTTTCTTTTTTCGTCAAAGATTAAACTGTGTTGTTACTGACCGATGTTAAATATAAATTAAAATTGTCTTTGCACTTACATATCAGTGTATTTCTTCTTTACTTGTCAATAAGCTGTTACTTCGAGTTATTCCAAAATAAATAGCAAATAGAACCCCAGTATTAAAATAATGAGAGAACATAAGAAGTAGGAAGATCGGTAGGAGAAGAAAGGGAAGAAGAAAGAGGGGGTAAACAGAAGGGGGAATGAACCATGAGAGACTATGGACTCTGGGAAACAAACTGAGAGCTTCAGAGGGGAGGGGGGTGGGGGAATGGGATAGGCTGGTGATGGGTAGTAAGGAGGGCACGTATTGCATGGTGCACTGGGTGTTATACGCAAGTAATGAAACATGGAACTTTACATCAAAAACTAGGGATGTACTGTATGGTGACTAACATAATATAATAAAAAATTATTAAAATAAATAAGTAAATAAATAATAAAATAATGAGATAGCAATCCAACTTTCTAGGCAAATATATAATGCCATTTTCCAATAACAGAAGAAGCCTAAAAAGCAATGGAAATAGATTTCCCTAGCAATATATGTCACTCAAATCCATTACTAATTTTGTACCTTACCCAGCACATAGGGGTGTAGTTAAGATTAGAGCTCATTGGATAATTTAAAAATCATAAAGTTCCCTGAGCTTCTCAGAGTAAGGTGCTGTATAAATATTAAATAGCAATAATCATGATAATGATGAAATTATTATTCTAATCTTCATCTTGCACATGCTGTAAGTAATTCTGAGGCACTTTATCACTTGGCTATGTGCACGTACACACAGCCAGGGAGGTTTTTGGGGGTATGGACTTCCCTTTGAAATCAATGGGAGCTCTGCAATCAATTCAACTCAGTAGGGGAGTGGGGGAGGTGGGGAAGAAAGAAAAATTGCAGTGTAACACTGAATAGAATCAAAGCAAACAGAAAGAAAAAACAGAGTTCAATGGTTTCAAAATTAAGAAAAAACGAGGCAAGGCTGCTATTTTTAATTAAAAGAAATAAAATTATAAATATTTTATAGGAAAAAGTGTAAAAATAATAAAAATTTAAAAAACAGCCATACAATTTCTTGTATAAGAACTGAATACTCTCCATTCTTTTAAATAAGACCCAAATATGTTCATTTATGTTTCTTATAAGTTCCTAAACCTTATTTTAGATTTGAAAATATCTCTTCTGTATATTTTAAAATCCTCTTTGTGTCTGCTGAAATTGGTTGCTGTAATAGTCCTGAAAAGAAGGTGATAAATTATATTTAAAAAGACAGCCTTCTGCATTACTGAGAACTACATCAGCACCTGTGGCCAAGAAAATCATAAAAATGGATGCCTTCAGAAAAGATGTGATAAAGTGTATTTCCTTATAATTAGAATAGTAGAAACCACAAATATTGTCATGTTTAATACTGAAAACATGGAAGAAGATGCAGGGAAGGTATCTTTATGAACTGCTATTTATGTAGCTTAAAAGCTGTCTCTCTCCTAATTTTATCCTCAGACCCTTATTTAGCCCAGAGATGGAAACCATATTTATAGAAACAATCTTCTTCAGATTCTTTAAGATAAGAGGGCACAAACCAACGCCTACAAATTTATAGTTTACTCAGCCAGCCTGTAACCATGGAAACAGATTGACCATTTACACAGAGCTAGCCCTTGTGAATTCAACCCTGCCTCCCTGTCTTGAAAACTGCGAACAATGTAATCTGATTACTTTGTCTAAGAATGTATTATCATTCAACCAACCAACCAATCAAGAATGTATATTAAAAAGTTCTTGCTACATTATTGTATAAAAAGGCTTAAAACATGTCTAACACAAAAGTTTAAAAAATCTTTTCTACAGAATCTTTTATTGGAGAAAGAGATGCTGCATCAATAACACTCTTGATTATGTGCCATCTGCCCATATTGTTCTCCACTTATTTTATCCCACACTTTATTGTTCTGTGCATCTTCGAACCTGCAAACTCTGTCATGCATATATCCTTTATAATACTGACTTCACATCATCCTCAGCCTCCATGTAAATGTGTGAAGAATGACTATTGACAATCCTTGGAGAGATGAGATACATCATGAGTCTTTGCTCTTGAACAGTGACAATTACCTATTTTTATTTGATATCATTATTATACATAACCATAGAATTACACCTGCTACTTTGGCATATCTTACAGCATAAAATGAAATCTCACATGTTATTAATATTGAATTTCCTAACAGCCCTGACAGGAAAATGTCATCATTGCTGCTTGAACTGAGAGAGTTCAAGAGAGTTCCAAGAGAATCCAAATATTTTATCCAACGTAAAAGTGTACAAATAAAGAGAAAAGTATAAAGTTAGTTTATGTCTGCGTCAGGATTCACTTTGATCTTTTGTCTCTAACCCTGTCTGTCACTCTATACCTACAATTATTTAATTCCCAGGTAATATCTTAAAACTAAACTTTTCTAATTAACCATATTTATCGAAAAATCAAAGTTTCTCTGTACATCTAACTTCCATCATGTCATTTTTTCTTCTTGTATGACCTGTAGTGATTATAAATTTTTTTATTATGGCATAAGCTATGTAATCAAATATCAAAGGTTAAAAGATCACACTAACAAATATCTAACAGCTCTCCTTTTGTTGTTACAAATATCCTATTGAGATAAAATACATACATAAAAAATCTTTGAAACACTCTAGCTCATGATAATAAAGGTATAATTGACATATTGGAAAAATTAATTCCTTAATATATTTTTTTTAATTTTATTTACTTATTTGAGAGCGTGAGAGAGAGCAAGCACAAGCAGGGGGGAGGGGTAGAGGAAGAAGCAGACTCCCCACTGAGCAGGGAGCCTGATGCAGGACTCAATCCTAGGACCCTGGGATCATGATCTGAACCTAAGGCAGACACTTAACTGACTGAGCCACCCAGGCCCCAATATTTCTACAATACTATATATACATTGAGTGGTTTTATTTTCACTATTTTAAAAATCACAAAACACAAGAAGATAAATGAGAAGTAATATACTTGTTTCAGTTTTTACTGGAGAGTATTAAAAATTAAACTTGCTGTTTATAATGAAGATGGAATTCAGGAAAGTATTGCCTGAGGCATTTAAACAAATACAGTAAAAATAAAATCCCTTTAGTATCCCCTCTACTACTATTTATTTCCTTATGCAGTGAATCAAAATTCTTTATTATCATGCCATATTTCTTATAAAATTTATCACATTTTATGTTTCTCATCTGTTTCTACGTAACTGCTGAAAGGTACAGACTGTAAGTTATTCAGTATGTACATAAAATCACAGCACAGGTCATGGTACTTACTTGACAGTCTATGAAAAAATTTATGAATAATATAACTTATTAATATGTCATAAGTGTTAGCCAAAGCCAAAGATGCCCATGAGGTTAGGATTACAACTGACCCTTGAACAACATGGGCTTGAACTGTGTGAGTCCACTTACGTGTGGATTTTTTATAGTACAGTACTATAAATGTATTTCCCTTATAATTTTCTTAATAACATTTTATTTTCTCTAGCTTACTTTATGGTAAGAATACAGTATATAATACATATAGCATACATAGAGCATGTTTATGTTATCAATAAGGCTTCCAGTCAACAGTAGGCTATTAGTAGTTCGGTTTGGGGAAATTCAAAAGTTATACGCAGATTTAGACTCTGTGGGGCATCAGTGTCCCTGGCCCCCATGTTGTTCAAGGATCAACTGTACTTTGAAGTCTACAATAGATTATATACACATGTGTATGATATATAGAGATTATATATTCACATAATATATGCACATATATATTTAACATAAGGAAAAGACCTCTCCCTTGATATCATTTAAGTAAATAAATTTTATTGGAATAGTATTTTCAGACTTTTTAAAATAAAGTTGAAAGTTGAAAAGTGTAAAGAATTTCAGAACTCTTTAGGTATAACTCTGTAAGTTATTTACAACTCTGATTTATATTAAACCAGTGGTAAACTGATCCCACACGTAAAATGAGTCAAACTCTTTCAAAACATTAAAAGAGTATTAAAGGAAAGGAAACTGTACTAAATAGTTCATGCTGCTCTACAAGATTTAATTTTTCACAGTGGGAAAAATTTATTTCCTCCAAGAGAGTGACTTACTTGTCAAGGCTCACTATATTATCAGATATATTTGTATTGGACCTAAGCCTAGAAATACGGTTTAAGAACTTAAGTTTATAGAAACTGCCTCATATGTCTCCTTGTATATCCAAGGCCCTTTACAGAGGCTCTTTAAAAAAAAAAGTATGTTTACTGCCTATGATGTAAAATCAAAATAGACATTTAAAAAGATATTAAATCATTTAGAGCATGTTCATTAGTTGTAAAGAAAACAATATTTTTACGATTTTTAATGTTCTAATATCATATTAGTTTTCTATTGTTGCATAACAAATTACCACAAACACAGCACTTTAAAAACCATTTATTATTTCACTGTTGTAAAGGTCAGAAGTTTGACCTTAGGGTACGAGAGGCCAAAATCAAAGTGTCAGCTAGCTGGCTCTTATCTAGAAACTCTGGGGAAAATCTACTTCCAGGATAATCTACTTCCAGGATCATTCAGGTTGTTGGCAGAATCCTGTTACATGTGGTTGTAGGACTGAGTACCAGTTTCCTTGGTGGCTGTCAACTAGGAGTGGCTCTCAGTGTTTAGAGAGGGCATTCCCTTTTGCCATATAATATGTTAACATAATCACGGAAGTAACACCAAAGGTGATCATAGGAGCCATTTTAAAATTCTGATGACCACAAACATGTTATTAAAATTTTAGTAGTTAAAAGAGCAAGTGATTTAAAAAAAACACTATATTGTTAGTTTTAAAGAATAACAAGTTTAAAGAAATACCCAAATGGAGGTAAAAAGCTATTAATAGCAATTTTAATTATGTATAAAATTTCAACATACAATGATATACATACAACATATAAACGGCAATGGCTTAATACTAAAGATAGCAAAGATATTAATCTACATAGCTAATAATCTAAATAAACCATCTAAATTTTAATCTATAAGACAAATATTGTGATAAACCAGGAAAGTAAAAATGGTTTCACCACATTAATTTTTTAATTTATTTGAAAGTGTCAGTTATATTTAACAACAACCATGCTAAGATAAATAAGTGCTGAGGTAAAATTTGTATGTAAGAAAATCTAAAAAAGATTCTATTTTGACTTTCTATAAAAGCTGTCAAAATCTTTTTCACCCTGCAATGACATGGATTGGAGCTAGAGAGTATAATGCTAAGTGAAATAAGTCAGAGAAAGACGAATGCCATATGATTTCACTCATATGTGGATTTTAAGGGAAAAAAACGAGCAAAGAAAAAAGTGAGAGACAAACCAAGAAACAGACTCTTAGCTATAGAGAACAAACTGATGGTTATCAGAGGGGAGGGGAGTGGGGGGATGGATGAAAATGGGTAATGGAGATTAAGGAGGGCACTTGCGATGAGCACTGGGTGATGTATGGAAGTGCTGAATCATTATATTGTATACCTGAACCTAATATAACATTGTATGTTAACTATACTGGAATTTTAAAAAATTATAATAAAGGAGAAGTCAAACAAAAATTTAAAAAGATCTTTTTCACCCATTTCCTTCTTAGCATCCTCAAAACAATAAAATTAAAAAATAAATTTAAAAAACTTTACCTTTAATTCAATTATGCAACAGATACTATCTGCAATTAAAATAGTATGATTATCTACAAATGGAATGGAATTCAGTCCAAATCAAGAAAAATACCAATTAACACATATACCAGCCAAAATGACAAGATACATTATTCTTAAGCATTATGAGCTAAAAATAATTTACATAATATTTTAAAACTCCAACAATACCCCCTTTCTTGAAGCCATGTGCAAACATTGTTGACAGGTCAATGGCAAAACTGGGGAAGATTCCGCTGGTCCTTAGGGAAAATGGAGCAAAGGTGATAAAACTCAAACATGCTGTCCTTTTCAGTTTTCTGTAACTCTCCCTGGAACCAAGGGAAGTAGCAAGAACTTGAAGAGTGAAAGAGGAGAAGCCACCATCACCATACAGCTGTTAACTAAAGTCAGTTTAGCAGAGATAAGCATAAAGTAAATAGTTCAAAACACTGGTGGCTCTCCCATAAAGTCAAGAGAAATGTCTGCTTGAGATGCTCTTCCTCTAAATTTTCTTGATTTTTTCATTATTCATGTCATTCAAATCTCTGTTCATATATAACTTGCCTATAGCTACCTTCCCTGACCAACTTATCAAAAACAATACTCCTCACAAATACACATATACACATCTCATCACCTTTTATTCCCTTAATTGCTTTAATTCATATACCATTAATTTGTCCTAAAATCATGTTTACCACCTTTCTTACTAGAATATAAGTTCCAACAGTGAAAGAAGGAACTTCTCCTGTATTTTTTACTGTTTTTCTCTAGCAATTAGAATAATGCCTGGTATTTGTTGGGCATTCAGTATATATTTAATAAGTGAATGAATGAGTGACAAATATTAAAATATTTTTAAATGTGTACTTGGAAAAAACCATCGAATTCATAATAGCAGTTCTGTAGAAAGATCAAAGAGATAGGAACATAGGTAGACAGATAATTATGGGGGAAGGGAGGGAGAGATAGAGAAGGGAGGGAAAGAAATGGAGACAGAAAGAGACAGAAAGACAGAAAATGCAAATATGTTCTCACAGGCTATGGTTTGCCTCTTTATTTTCTTGTGGGAAAGATCCAAAGAGAACTATAACCTTGGGAAAAATTTATATTTCTTTTACCAAAAATTTGAGGCTAAAAATGACAAAATATTAACAAATGCTTATTTTGAATGATAGTTACACAAGTATTTGTAATATTCTCTATATTGCTTGGCAGTTATAAAAAATTCAAACTTTAAATATTTCAAACTTTTAAATATGCACAGCAAAGCAAACCACTAATAAAACAAAGAGGCAGCCTAATGAATGGGAGAAGACATTTGTAAATAATATATTCATTAAGTATATACTAAATATGTAATATCCAAAATATAAATAACTTATCCAACTCAACACCAAACAAACAATCCATTTTAAAAATGGGCAGAGGACCTGAATAGACATTTTTCCAAAGATACTCAGATGGCCAAAAGATGCATACAAAAGATGCTTAAGATCACTCATCATTAGGGAAATGCAAATCAAAACAAGTCTATAGCACCTCACATGAGTCAGAATGGCTAGGATCAAAAAGACAAGACATAATGGGTATTGGTGAGAACATGGAGAAAAGGGAATGCTCAGGCACTGCTTAGGGAAATGTAAATCAGTGCAGTCACTACAGAAAACAGTATGGACGGTCCTAGAACAATTAAAAATAGATATTCCACGTGATCAAGTAATTCCACCACTGGTCATTTACCCAAAGAAAATGAAAACACTAACTCAAAAGATATATGCACCCCAAGTTTATAGCAGCCTTATTTACAATAGCCAAGATATGGAAGTAAACTAAGTGTCCACAGATAAATGGGTAAAGAATATATGGTATATATACACAATAAAATATTAGCAATAAAAAGGAATGAAATCTTGCTATTTGCAACAACATGGATGGACCTAGAGGGTATCATATTAAGTGAAATAAGTCAGACAGAGAAAGACAAATACCGTAGGATTTCACTTACATGTGGAATCTAAAACAAAACAAATGAAAAAACAAACAGACTCCTAAATATACAGAACAAACTGGTGGTTGCCAGAGGAAAGGTGGGTGGAGGGATTCGCGAAATAAAGGAATAAGGTATAAACTTCCAGTTATAAAATAAGTAATTCACAAAGATGAAAAGTATAGCATAGGGAATATAGTCAATAGGATTGTAATAAGATTGTATGGTGACCGATGGTGACTACACTTATTGTGGAGAGTACTGAGCAATGTATATAATTGTCCAATCAGTGTGTTGTACACCTGAAACTTAACATTGTATGTTACTTATACTTAAATTTAAAAAAATATTTCAAGCATATGAATTTAACTCAAAAGCAACAAAAAATTTTTTCACTGATTAAAAATGAATGAAAGAAAACACATCTATATACAGTAACAGCAATAATGACAGTAAATAGATGACATAGGAGAAAGTAAAAGGATCCTTAAAATGAAAATACAAACAAAATAAGTGATGGTAATAAGAATATGTATTATATAAAGTGTAATACATTATAATATGTAGGAATCATAACTCCCAATTTTAAAGCATACTACAAAGCTCCAGTAATCAAGATAGTCTGGTACAGTCATAAGGTTGGAGATTTAGATCACTGAAATAGACATAAGAGCCCAGAAATTAATTCATACACTGATTTCCAACAAGAATGCCAAGACAATTCAATAAGAAAAAGTCATTTTTTCAATTAAAATCTCAGTTATATCTATACAGTTATAAATACATATAGTTTTATATATATGTGTATGTATATATAAATTGCCTAAAATGGAATATAGACATAAATGTAAAAATTAAAATTAGAATATTCTTAAAAGAAAACACAGGCTTAAATCCTTGTGATCTTAGATTAAGCAAAGCATTCTCTTTTTTTAAGATTGTATTTATTTATTTGCCAGAGAGAGAGCAAGAGCAAGAGCAGAGGGAGAAGGCTGAGCAGGGAGCCTGACGTGAGACTCAATCCCAAGATCTTGGAATCCTGACCTGAGCCAAAGGTGATTGCTCAACCGAGACTGAGCCACCCAGGCATCCCTAGGCAAAGCATTCTTACAGATGACACTAAAAGCTCAGATTATAAGAGAAAAAAAATGGATAAACTAGACCTCACCAAAATAAAAACTTTTGTGCTTTAAAAACACTAAGAACATGAAAAGACAATCCACAGAATGAGATAAAATATTTACAAATCATATATGTGATAAGAAATATATAAATATCCAGAATACCCAGAACATACTCAGAATATATAAATAACTCTTCCGCCTCAATAACTAAAAAAAAATTCCAATTTAAAAATGGACAGAGCATCTGAATAAACAATTTCTCCAAAGAAGAGACACAAGTAGTCAATAACCACATGAAAAGACGTTTAACATGATTAATCACTTGGAAAATGCAAATCAAACCCAAATGAAATACTTCTGCACAGTCAGTTAATGCCAATAACTAAAAAGACAGGTGACCAATATTAACAAAAATGTGGAGAAACAGGAATTCTGATATGCTGCCGGTGGGAATATAAAATGGTGCTGCTGCTTTGTAAAACAGTTTGGAAGTTCCTCAAAATGTTGAGCATTATATGTTTAACAAAATGTTACCATATGACCCAGTAACTTCAGTCCTAGGTATACAACCAAAAGAAATGAAAACATACAACCTACAAAAACTTGTACATGAACAATCTATTGAGCCTTCAAAATAGCAACAAAAACAAGTGAAAACAGAAATCTCTATCAACTTATGGAAAACTAAAACATGTTCATTGAATGGGATATTATCTGGCAATCAAAGGGAATGAAGTGATGATATATATATTTTTTTTTTTGATGAACCTCAAAAACATTATAAGTGAAAGAACCCAGATAGAAAAGACCAGATATTTTAAGATTCCATTTATATGAAATTTCCAGAATTAACAATTCTTAACAAGACAGAAATTAGAGAAATGTTTACCTAGCAGTGAGGGTACTGGTGGGAAAAAAAATGAAAACTGTAAATAGGCACAGAGTTCCTTTTTTGGAGGGCAAAAATATTCTAATGTTAGATTGATTGTTTGGTGATGGCTGCATATACCGTGAATGAATACTAAAAATTAGCACTGAATTGTATACTTTAAATGAGTGAGTTTAAATTGGTGAATTGGGGGCGCCTGGGTGGCACAGCGGTTAAGCATCTGCCTTCGGCTCAGGGCGTGATCCTGGCGTTATGGGATCGAGCCCCACATCAGGCTCTTCCGCTATGAGCCTGCTTCTTCCTCTCCCACTCCCCCTGCTTATTCCCTCTCTCGCTGGCTGTCTCTATCTCTGTCGAATAAATAAATAAAATCTTTAAATTGGTGAATTGTATGGTAAATAAATTTTATCTCAACAAAGCTGTTGAAAAATAGGTAGGATTAACCCATCTATTTATTGGGAAAAAAGTAGGATTAACCCACCTATTTATTGGAAGGGAAAAGAGCCATCAGACTGAATCAAGAAACAATATTCATTTTTTATGCAGTATTTTAAAACTGTATCTAAAAGAAGATGATTCAGGTCACAAGGAACAGATTATGCAAATATACATCAGAAAGGAACAAAAAGAGTTCATGATAGCAATACGATCTAAGGTTGAACTCAAGGCAGAAACGTTAAGAAAACAAGAAGCTCCTTCTTATCTGTGATACAATTACACAGTATAATATGAAGAACAGCTTTGTACCCTTTGCCCAACTTTTGCAAATTTAACTGTATGCTGTATTTGCTTCAAATTTTTTTTGTCGTTGTTCTGTATAAAAGTACGTGTCCTCCCCTCATCCTATTTCTCTGCCTCCCTCCTTTACCTTTCCACATACCTTGTCTCTAGAGTAAGCCAGATGCAGTATACTATCACAACAGTATTTATAGCCACACTGTTTATAAAAGGAAGAAAAAATTATAAACTATATAAATTTATAAATCAATGTGTATGTTGAAGAATATCCTTGCAATTCAATATGTTATGAAAATTAAAAATGAATGAACTAAGACTACATCTACCATCTTAAAAAATAAAATATATTACTAAATGAAAAGAAAAACCAAGTTAGGATGTTATTTATGAAATGTTCAAAATTCTGCAAAATACTATATAATGCTTGAAAATCTCTAAATATATAATAAAGTATTAAAAATATTTTAATTAAAAAATAAAAATAATAATAAATGAAGTCATGTGAGTATCTTTTGCTGCACAGACTTAAATTTTAATGAAGTCAATGCAGAATATGAGGTAGAAAGTTGATAGAGAATCAAGTCTTGGGAACACCATCTATGGAACAGAAGGGAAAGAAGCAGGACTGGATAAAGGGAAAAGTTAGGCTGTAATGAAATCTCAGGGTAAACACCAGCCAACACCACAAGAAGCTCCAAAGCTAAGAAGGGATGGTATATCAGACTTTTCTTAAATTGGCAGGAGGGGGTCATGTCCTTAAACTTCCTGAGGGACTAGTCATTTGATCCAAGTTGTCCAGGAAAGGGAGCTTTACCTTGGACAAGGTGACTCTCTTCATCCAGTCATTCCTTGAAAATGACCAGTAGCTGAGGGTTATCTGCTAGCAGCATTCCCAGGCACTAGGACCTTAAGCCCAGGAGAAATATCTAGTGAGACATCACAGTGTCAACTAACTATACACTGCAATAACAGATTTTGTGGTGTTCAATTTAACTATGGGGATAAACCATATTTGATAAAATGTGATATATATATATATATATATACACACACACACTGATAAATTCAGTTTGCTAATAATACTTTATACAATTTTATAAACACTGCTATTTTACTTGCTAATATTTTCTTTCCTCTCTTTAAACTTATATTCATAAGTGACAATGTTCTATACCTTTTATTCATTTACTCACGGAATATTTATTGAGTGCTTTCTATGTAGCATATTGGTGCTCAGGATATACTTTTCAAGAATATAATTCTTTATTTTGTTTCCATAGAAGCTAAGGATTAATTTCACTTGTTGAACATCCACAACATACTTACTTCAAAATCTTTATCAGAATATTGTAGAAAACTGTTCTCATCCAGTATAAATGCTTTTGTCTTCTTTAGCATGATATTAAATGTGCTTTAAAATTTTACTCTAAGTTCATATTGGATGGAAGATTTGTCATCATTTATATGCGTATGTTGTTACTAATACTGAATATTAATTCAGTATTTTCCTCTCTCTTCCCCACTCTTTCTCTCTGTGTGTGACCTTCCTTTGTCTAGCTCTTTTAACGATGCCTGTAGCTGACCCTATCAGATGGTGACTACACTTATCGTGGTGAGGACTGAGTAAAATATGTAATTGTTAAATCAGTGTGTTGTACACTGGAAACTAATCTGTTAATGATACTTCAATTAAAAAAAAAAAGAATATGGGTTTACTCCCAGTGTGTAAGATACTTTGGGCTCTTGGAGATCAGCATAACCCCAAGATGAGCTTGGAGGCAGTTTTTTTCAGCCATATCTTATGAACAGGGTGCCAGAACTTAATCTTTGTTTTCAACCAATTAAATATATTATTTGAAAACCACTTCTAATGCTCTTTTGCTGATAGGAACTAAATTTCTGGCTTCCGCCTCTCATTTATTAACCCAGAGGCCAGCAGACCCACAAAATCAGCTCTACTCACAAATATTCACATTCTGCTCTGTGGAGATCTGCCTCATATTTGAGGCTAGCGATATCTCTATTTGTTTTTATTATGCTATCATTAGCATTTAGATTTAAATTTAAGTACTAAATTTACCATCTTGTCTTAAAATATCTGAGAAGCACATTAAATGACAAGTAATGTAGTACTGCCTTTACCTTAAGTGGAACAATTAATAGCATCTATAACCAGATATAAAGTTATTTACACAGAGATAGAAAGAATACATAGGAATCTAATAAATCAAATAAAAAGGTGATATAATAATTAATTCACCATCTCCGCAGTTTGGAAATGCAACTCCTTTCATAAGCACATAGTGTCTCAGGTACTTTTATTTCTTTGTACAAGGTGCATTTTTTTACATTTTTTACATTTTATTTTAATTCCATCATAATTAATATACAACGTTATATTGGTTTAAGGTGTATAATATAGTGATTCAACAGTTCCATACATCACCCAGTGCTCATAATGACAAGTGCACTCCTTAATCACCATTGCTTATTTCACCCATCCCCCCACCCACCTCCCATCTGGTAACTATCAGTTTGTTCTCTATAGTTAAGAGTCTGTTTCTTGGTTTGTCTGTCTTTTTTTGCCCGTTTATTTGTTTCTTAAATTCCACATATGAGTGAAATCATACGGTATTTGTCTTTCTCTATATCACTTAGCATAATACTCTCTATCTCCATCAATGTCACTGCAAATGGCAAGATTTCATTCTTTTTTGTGGCTGAATAATATTTCACTATACATATATACTACGTCTTCTTTATCCATTCATTTATTGATGGACACTTGAGCTGCTTCCATAGTATGGCTACTGTAAAGAATGCTGCAACAAACAAAGGGGTGCATGTATCCCTTTAAAAGAATGGTTTTTGTAGTCTGGGGGTAAATACCCAGTAGTGGGATTACTGAATCATAAGGTAGTAGTATTTTTAACATTTTGAAGAACCTCCAAATGTTTTCCACAGTAGCTGCATTCCTATCAACAGTGCAAGAGGGTTTCTTTCTCTCTACACCCTTGTCAACACTTGTTTCTTTCGTTTTCAATTTTAGTTATTCTGACAGGTAGGAGATGATATCTCATTGTAGTTTTGATTTGCATTTTCCTGATTATGAGTGATGTTGAGCATCTTTTCATGTGTCTGTTGGCCATCTTTATGTTTTCTTTGGAGAACTGACTATTCATTTCTTCTCAGGCACTTTTATATAGGACCTTATTTAAGCCTCAAAACAACCTTATGATGCATATGGCATTATTCTATCATTTTAGAGATAAGGAAACCAAAACACACATTAATTTTGAGTAACATCTTCAAATGATACATAATCGGTAAGTTGTGAAGAAAGGATTTAAACCTAGATTATCTAACCTCAGAACCAAACTCTTCATCATGAGATGCTGGGGGGAAATCAGCTAGAGATGTCTGATCACCAAATCACCACATTCTGAAGATGACGACACAAGAATTGTATTATTGATGACAATTACCCTGCAGGGATGAATGAGGTTACACAAGAAGGCATCTGCATGAGACGTAGCTGAGGTCAAGACTTGGAAAACAATAGATTTAGGTAGCAGTTAGAGAAAAAGAAGCCAGCAAAGGAGATCAATCAACCCAAATGTAAGAGGAGACCAAGAGATGCACCTTCCAAGGATCCAAGGATCCTGCATATAATACAAAATATTTTGTTTCAGGGTTAAGAGAAATTATATGTTGTTTTTTTTAAAATTCCCTGTTAGACTAACAGGAATAATTTCAATGATAAAAAAATTCT
The DNA here is from genome assembly GCF_017311325.1 of Ursus maritimus. Taxonomy (NCBI): domain Eukaryota; kingdom Metazoa; phylum Chordata; class Mammalia; order Carnivora; family Ursidae; genus Ursus; species Ursus maritimus. The sequence continues at coordinate 30,309,877 of NW_024427107.1, read as the reverse complement.
ACAAAAATAAAGTAGCAACTACATAGACCAGATGATTCTAGCAAAGTTTAGAAAGTAGTATTTTTCAAGTATCATTTAGAATTAAATTGGCTAAGATTTTCACTTCACTTAAAAATTCAAATGAATAAATGAAAATCCAAATGAATTAAAGACCAGGAAAATTATGACCCATATATTCAGATTTCAGCAAATTATATTAGAACAAGATTTAATCACAAACTTCACTGATCTGGATCAGTATTTAGTTTAAATTCTTAGTGTGATACTGCTTATATTATTTCGAAAAACATTGAAATTAGATTCTCAAATACTATACATGTTAATTTTTTATACACTAATTGTAGATAAAGATGAATACCTTCTCCACTTTATACTCACATAGTACAATGAGAGTTTGCTTCACATTAATCATTATTTACGATAAAAAATTAAATTTTGTGAACTGATTGATAACTGGCTTCCACACTAAGGCGCCTGGGTGGCTGAGATGGTTAAGTGTCTGCCTTCGGCTCAGGTCATGATCCCAGGATCCTAGGCTTGAGCCCCAGGGCTGGCTCCTGGCTCAGCAGGGAGTCTGTTTTTCCCTCTCCCTCTGCCACTCTCCCCCAACTCATGCTCTATCTCTCTCTCTCAAATGAATAAATAAAATCTTTAAAAAAAAAAAAAAAAAACTGGCTTCCACACCAATCAACCAGTTCCACAACTGCAAGGTCTGCATCTTTTTTTTTAAATCACCTTTATATCTCTAGGTGCAGTATAGATAGCCTGTCATCACAGGAAGAACTCAATCACTACTTTTGAATAAATAAACATTATTGATAGAGAATTCTTGATAGTGTATTTTAAAGCTGCTTTGGGGGCAAAATTTGCTGTTGAACAGTATACCTTGTCTCCCTCCTGCCACAGTTTACTTAGATGAAGCCCAAGATAAAGTTCAAAGAAACAAACATCAGATATACTTTTATGAGGGATAATTCCTGATATGTCCTGATATGATGGGTAAGTAATTACTTACCCTGTCATGTGTCAGTTTATTCTTATTCCCACTACCCCACTACATGCTATCATCTCTTCCTACTTAGACTATTCAATAGCTTGCTACCAGTTCTTAATTCTAGATTTAGAGAAAAGATTCCTTGGGTTAAAAATTTAGAGACCTGGATTCTGTAATTTCTTATGCTATCAACTGGTATGAGCCTCTTTTATCAGTATTAAATAACGGGATTGGGCATTCTCAAAATTCCCCTAAAGTCATATTATTTTCCCCAGTTAAATCCTCCCTTCAGATTTCCTCCAATTACATTCTCAAAACAGATCAAATGTCAACTTCCTACACAAATCCTTCCATAGGAACTCAGTGGTGCCAGAGAAAGGTCCAAATTACTTAGAAGAGAATTCAACACTATCCGGTATCTGAACCCAACCTACCTTTCCATCATTTTCTAACACACATTTTCCTTCTGAGCACATGCAATCAAGAAATCCTGATCCCCTTGTTCCTCAAATTTGCCCTACACTTTCCTCCTTCCATACATTAACTCCTCTGAGGGACCCTACCATGTAATATTATATGCCAGTATCTTATCCATCCTTCAAATGCCATTTCCTCCAGGATTCCTGATTCTTGGCTACACTTAGGTTCTTCCTCCCCTTTGTATCTATCGAGATTTGCTGCAACTTTTATTTACTTTTATTTACATTATGTTCAGTATTATCTTAGTAGGAGCAAAATCAAATTTATTTTCTATTTCTCACAGCACTTACTGCTTTAAAATGAAAACAATAACCAGTTGAAAAATACCTATAGAAATAAATATTGCAACTCCTAATTTATTTCCCTCCCCCTTTATCTTTTCATCATTTATTACCTCTAATTTTAAATTAAAAACTATTTTTTCTTTTTAAATTGGAAGTTATTTGTGTAGTACTCAAATATATCATTTCCTCAGGATACTATACATGCAAAATAAGTGCTAAAACTACATATCCTAAGATCATTGATCAATTTCAATGAATTAATGGGATTCTTTCATGTTATTGGGAATAGTTCAATAGTTTTCACAGATATATATTTGCCAAAATCTACTCTTGATAAATATTTGGATAGTTTCTAGTTGAGAGACATTATGAACAACACTGCAATGTACATTCTTGTGTACATATTTTGGTACATTAATTTCTGTTTGGAAGATACCTAGGATAGATACAAATAACAGAACTGCTAGATGACAAGGCAAGTTGATGTTCAACTTTAGTTAATACTGTCAGACAGTTTTCCAGAGGGGTTATACTGTTCCCGCCAACAGTACAGTTTCCAGAGGAGTTACTACTATTCCTGCCAGTAGTAAAGCAGATTCCACTTCCTTTACAGTCTTGCCAAAGCTGTGAGGCATACCAGATTTTAGCCATTCAAATGGCAGCTTTTGCATCTGCCGTCCAAGGGATAATTCTGGGATCACCTGCTCAGAAAACCAATGGGACTTGCATTCCTGAATCATAGAAGAATGTAGCAAACAAAAAAGCAGTTCTTACAGGTTGCTTGTAAGCATTCAGTTAGACTATCCCCCCGCCAGTGCTCACTGCAGAGGGAGTATGCAAAACCGCCCATTTTTCAGTCTTTCCCCAAAATGGCCTTGACTATATATACAAACTGCCACTTGAGGATGCAGCTTCTAAATTAGCCAGTGAGTACTTTCACTGCCTTCTCCCTCCCGCTCACCGCAACTCTAAAACCAGGTCAACAGGTCTCTGGAAGGAATTTATACAAATACCTGGAGCTCTAGCTTTTGTGACTGCTCTAGCTTTTGTGGTTGCTTTTTTCCCTTGATGTTCTGCACTATTACCTTTGTCAATCTGCTTCTCAATCCCAGACTTTGTTCCATTAGCCTATATTTGGACCAACCCCATACTGTCTTCATTAATATACCTTTACTAATAGTTTGGATATCTTGCTGTTGTTCTTCAAGATTTTCTTGGTTATAGCTGGTCCAAAAATTCTTAGTCCATATATAATTAAAAATAAGCTAGCAATTTTCACACTCAAAAAGCATGATGTAGTATTAATTGAGATCGCACTGAATTTATAGATCTACCAGGGAATAATGGATATCTTTATGATATTGAGTCTTTATAAAACTAAGTACAATTTTTGAATCTCTGGATCAAAGGAAATGAAATAAATTAGCAGACCAGAAAGGATGAAATTGAGACAGGAAAAAAGAGAAGTAAACAGGGTTGAATATATCAAGGTGAAAAAGTTATTATCAAAAGGACATGAAGTTGCATCCTCTGTATCTCTTGTATCAACTGATAATCTCTGGTTAGAAAATTTAGCTAATTCAGCAATCAGTCCTTCATTATCATAAAATGAATGAATTTCCTAGAAGAAATCTGGAGATCAAAAACTGGTAAAAGTCAACAAAATTACTCATAAAAATAAAGGAAGTACATTAAAAGTATACTAATTAATTTAAAATGGTATCAATTTGAAGGACAAAGCACCTGAAATACTTATATATTGAAATGTGTTCAGGATTAAGAAAAAGAGGGTTTGTTTCAAGATAGTTGACTGATTGATTTAAGAAGATCACTTGAAATTGAATAAATATATGGTCAATATTTTTAAAATTTGCTGGTGGTATAAAGAATCACTTTGATTTCAATGATCTCACACAAAATGGCAGAAGTCCAATACCTAAATCAGTTAAAATTATAAAGGTTTAATGCAACAAGAATTTTATGGGTGTAATCTTAACCTCAGTATCTATATTTTCTCTGCATCCTTTCATCATGTAAACTCTTCCAACTGGAACAATTGTGATAAAAGTTTGAATTTAATGATATCTATAATAGCTCCATTCAGAGTGAAGCATACAGCATAATTAAAATACATCTAAACTCAAGCATAATTAGGACACATCTAAACTCAAAGCTCTAAGAAATGAATTGTCTCATTAATGAAACGCCTAAGTAGTCCAAGCAGAGAACAAAACATTCCATCAGAGCATGAGAAAGTATAAAAAAATGTTACTGAAGATACACATCCTCCTAATGAAGTTGCTTTTCAGTATCCTCAATGTGTCAATGGAAGATGACTTTCTGGTTTCAACAGAAAACCAGTCATAATATTTTCCAGATACCTTTACGTTAGAGAGAATAATGTTTTAAAAATTATAAAGACAAAAATGTACCCAAAATGAAAAGAAAGTTATATTTCCACTTACACATATATGTTCATTAAAAATATATCTGGGAAGAATAAAAATAAATATGGTAATACAGAACATAGGGATTTTCATTAGTCTTTCTAGATGAGTACTTTAAAAATTCTATTATGGGGTCACCTAAGTGCAGTCAGGTAAGCATCTGACTCTTGGTTTCAGTTCAAGTCATGATCTCAGGGTTGTGATCTCAGGGTCAGGAGACAGAGTCCCACTTTGGGCTCTGCGCTCAGCACAGAGTCTGCTTAAGACTCTCTCTCTCTCTCTCTTCCTCTGCCCCTTCCCCTCGCCTCTCTTTCTAAAGTAAATATATATATTTAAAAATCTATTATAAAACTTATAAAAATTATGATAAAAATTGTCGTGTGGGAACCTGAGGGAGCTTAATCTGAATGTTCACTCAAAATAAAAACTTAAATACAATTTTTATACCAATGACTTCCAAAGATTTAAAGGTGCAAATCTTTGTTACAGCCTCCAGTAATTACTGTTCTAATATCATCTCATTTCCCTTTCACACTTTTCTCACTACATTCTGAAAATTCTGGCACCCTTTCAATCTCTTAATTCACCAAGTATACTCTGACCTCAGAGTTTTTGCATGTGCTTTTCCTTTACCTAGAAGATAATTCCTCAACACTCGCAATCTGGCTAAGTACTACCTATCCTGGTCTCAGAGAACACTTCTTAAATATCAGTTGCTCAGTGGTATCACCTTATCTATATTAGATTCCCCAAGTGGTCTCTTTTAAAAGTCCTTTTTTTTTAAATCTTAACAAATACTATAATATATAATGATGTATTTATTTTTGTTTATTATTTTTCCTAGTAGTCAAGCAAAAGAATATTTTTTAACAAAAAACAACTAGAATTACCAAGAGACAGAGAAAATAGAAAAAAGGTGAGGATTTCCACATAGAATGATAACCACTGAGAGGCAACAGGAGGTTATAAATTGAGATTGATAGGAAAAGATGAAGAGATATCCAACCAGAGTTTATCTATTTCTATACCACCATAAGACCACATACTTTACTTGTGGAATCAAAATCACTCCAAGATATGGATAACTGGAAAATGCTTAAAAAGTAACTTCATAGGTAATTTCAGATATACTCTAACTTTACATTAGTATCAAAATGGCCTGTTCTTTTCACAAGATTCCAAATATCTCCTTTTGAGACAAGGCACAGCATGAATGATTCATTAAGCACACACAATGTAGAAATATCAGTGTTCTTGACCCCTTTGTTTAGAATAACAAAATTTTAGCAGAGATTTGCCTCTCTTTGCTTTCATATATTTACTATATATTGGAATTACCAGAAACTTACAGCATATAGAACAAAATGTTCATGGTTTGCAAAACACAAAAGATTACACCAAAACTTAGAAAAATCTAAAAAAAAAAAATCTACTTGTTTGTTAAGATCATTGTTTCCTTGAAGTACAAAGAAATAAAAGAGAAAAAACACAAATATTCCACTGAAACACAAGTAACTCATGCATTTTAAATATGAAAGACGTGAGAGAGAATAACCATAAAACATCCAGAATGAGTCAAGATGTTTTAATATGCATAAATGTTACGGAAAAAATACCCAGTGTCTTCAAAATTACTAGACGCTAAACAACTGTATTGTCTTTTAAATAACTAAGAAATTGTGCTAAGAAAGATATGTTTTGGAGAAATCTGCTCTAAGATGTACATATGGAATTTCCTATATATATGAATTTTCTTGGACCATTTTAATAGTTTCAGTAAACTTAGTATTCTGATTTTCAGAAACACAATAAAATTAGGGTAAGAGGTAGAAAACTAAAATAGAAACACTCAAGTATGAAAAAAGTGCCCACTTGCTAAGGTCAATGGATTCTTAAAATATGTACAAAAATAATTTCTGAGAAAATAACAAAATATTATTAGGGAATGCAGTACTGTATAACTTCATAAGAATTCTGTATAGGATAGGGGCGCCTGGGTGGCTCAATCGTTAAGCGTCTGCGTTTGGCTCAGGGTGTGATCCCGGCATTCTGGGATCGAGCCCCGCATCAAGCTCCTCTGCTGGGAGCCTGCTTCTCCCTCTCCCACTCCCCCTGCCTGTGTTCCCTCTCTTGCTGGCTGTCTCTCTCTCTGTCAAATAAAAAAAAAAAAAAGAATTCTGTATAGGATAGATATAGAAGAAAGAAATATCATATTGATATGCAAATGCTAAGTGCCAATTGAGGACATTTGTGGGCTAGGTGGCAGTTCTTACAGGGCAAATGATTTAATTTTGCCTAAATAAAATTTCAGAGATTTAAAAACAACGGTAAAAATTACCAACTAGTAAAAGAAGGTAATACAACTGACTTGCATGCATACTGAGAACCCTTAAATTTTTTTGTTTCTCATTGCATTTCCCACAGTTACCCATAATCACAATGACACTGCATATTAAGGACCCTAATTTCTTTTTCCTGCATTAACAGAAACAACCTCCGCCCTCTGATTATTATTCAGGTGCTCATGAAGTCATCATTAATCAAATAATACAAGTGTATGAATTCTTTCAGGACACTGACATGGCTGATAATCTTCTACTGACCTATTTGAAAAGAAAATGGGTATGATTTAAGAACCATAGAGATGGTCTTGTGTATTCACAAATTAATTCTTAAGTGTTCCTGAGTTTATGTCTGAAATTTAGCAGTTAAAACTTAGTTCATATTAACTACTGTATAAATTCTTTAAGAGAGAAGTAATACTCAACTGCAAATCATGTATACCTCGTGTGAATAGAGGATCAAATAAATGGCTTGTTAACAAGTAGAGGAAAAAAATTAAAATTATGGATTCCTAGGAATGTATAAAGGAGGGGTTTTTGAAGGCTGGAATGTCACAGAAGTTAATCTTTAGCTACTTCACAAATTTGTGACTGAACCCATTATCAAATATTCAGCAAAGAAAACCAGAAGGGAAAAAAAATGATTCTGCATTTGAGGTTTATTTTTATTTTTATTTACAGTGGGGGTGGTTGAGAGATATTTTCATGATAGGCTAGAAAGTCTGCCCATTCTCCTCAGGTAGCTGAGAGATCATAGAAACTTCAAAGCAAAAAAGAAAAAATGAAGGTGCTGTTGAAAAATCTCACAGCAACATTAGTACTGGAAGTACTTACTGCTTCCAGGGATGTGTGGCACCTAAGGCCATCCTGTGCTGAGCCAAGATTAAGAATTCGTCACAACTCAAGATTCAATTTTCAGGTAACTGAGACTGAAAAAGACCTGTGACTTCACATTCTGCAATATGATCAGCCATTTCCAGAAACATGGCCAATGTTCAGAATCTGAATCAAATCAAACTAGGTATGAAAACTGTCCAGTAATTTAATACAAAAAGCCCCACAAGCTTGTTTCCCTATGGATTGCTAAAACATTCATTGGGAAATTTTAAATCACCAAATTCATCTCCTCTCTTCCAAAGTTCACACTGTAAATCTGGAGCCTTGCTAACTCAGTGTGTTCCATAGACTAATGGCTTCATTATCACCTGGAACTTGCTAGAAATACAGAATACTGAGCCCCACTCCACACCTACTATATCAGAATGTACATTTTAAGACTAAAGTGCATTAGATTTGCATGAATTAAAGTTTGAAACACATTAATTTAAAATCTGCTTCTTTGAGAGGTTAACTAAGTCTTTTGAGTACCTCCTGTGGAGGACACAGACCACTGATTATTTATGCACAGTACACTGGCATAACTGGACATGATCTTAATGACATGTTTAGTGATCCCTCAAAATTTGTCTTTCTATTGATTCAGAATTTGAGAGAAAGGAGCAAAAGTAATCCAACATTCTCTTTGGTACTGAATTTTAATTATCCTGCCCCATCTTTTCTCTCTTTCTTGAACTTTTTTTTTTTTTTTTTTTTTTTTAGGATTTTATTTATTTCAGAGAGAGGAGAGAATGGATGGAGAAAGAGAGAGAGCGTGCATGCACGAGCATGAGCAGGGAGAGGAGTGGAGGTAGAAGCCAACTCCCCTCTAAGCAGGGAACCCGATGCAGGGATCGATGTGGGGCTCTATACCAGGACCCTAGGATCATGACCTGAGCCCAAGGCAGATGCTTAACCGACTGAATCACCCAGACGCCCCTCTTGAAATACCTTGTAATGATTACCAAAGTTTTAACACTCAAACACAATCCACCCAATGATAAGGGAATTATTTATATATTAAATTCCTTACCAATATACAAAATATCTTGCAATTATAAATATCATTCTAAAGGTATAGCTAATATCATCAATATTCAAAATATTAAGGCATGAATAAGGTAGAAATTTGGATATGAAATTTGTCTTAAGTAGAATATATCGCCAGCTTGTATTTCCACAGTAAACTCCTCCACAGCACTTATCAAATATAACCAAAGCTAAAAGCAAGTTTTTACACCAAAAATTCCCTTTTTTAACTATGTTCACTTTTTTTGATAAATGGCATCACCACCATTACCAGTCATTCTGAATAGTAAAGTCACATCCAGTTCTATCATTCACATCTAATCTGTAAATTCTACTTCCTTTCCATTCCTTCTTCCAATACCCTAGTTCAGATCCATATCACATATCAAATGAACTATAACAATAGCTTACTAACTGGAGCTTTAAATCTTTAATCTCTACCTTTTCCCAAGTGAACTCCACAATATCAACCCCCATTATTAAAATAAAGCACAAGTTATATCTTGGACTTCAAGAATTTTTTACCATATTCTACTATTTATAAGGTAAAGTTTAAATTCCTTATCCTAGTGTTTAAGGCTCTTTACAATTACACATCTCCAGACTCATCTCTTGCCACTCTTTCCACATACCCTACTGTCCAGCCACCTTGAACTTCTCAATATCTTTCAAAGCTCAAATATATTTTTATTCTTCTATCTGTAAGACTTTATCCTGTTCTTTCACACCGGACTTTCCTTTCTTCCTTCAATCTATCTGCCTATTAACATTTGCCCATTTTTTTCAAGACTGAGCTTAATGATGATGCCCTTATTTTGTTTTTTGTTTTCTTCCCTCATTTTTGTTAAATTTCATTATTTTTGTACAATCTCACCCAATCAACTGTAAAATCCTTGAGAAAAGTGTTTCTAAACCAATCTCTTCACTAAATAAGATATACCACAATCATACCCATTCAAAATATTTGTTAACTTGAACTGAATGTTCAATTTGTTATACAGAGGAAAATTCACACCTCGTCAAAAGACAGAGGATACTACAAAAAATAATGTATAGATCCTGTAATTCATAGAAGAGAGAGTAGTCTTGAAGATACAGATTTATGGCTGAATTTGCTTAGGTGAATCTGACACAGGTCATGCACTGTTTTTAAATTATTTTCTGTTGCACAGGGATAGTTCTATGTGATAAGACGAATGGGGAAGACATTTAAAATATCCAAATGGAAATACTACTGGCAAAGTAATATTAATTTCTTTTGATGAGAGATTTCCAGATACACCATAATTTATTTTTCTAATCCACATAATTCCCAGGAATCATACACCTCCAACATAAGGAAATTACCACTAGAATATAGACCACAGAAAGTCAGTTTTGTTCACTAATGTATTCCAATCATCGAGTACAGTGCCTGACACAGAATAGGTACTCAGTAAATATTTGTTATGTGACTGTATAAGTGAATGGATGAATGAATTAAAGATCATTTTTGTTCATTTCAGACTATAGAATCAGGAAGAACAAAATCAATTTCAAATACTAACAACATATCTATGAAGTAACATATATAAAATGAAAGGAAAATGACAGAGTAAATGGTAGGAAGATTTGTATTGGACTTCTTCTGATATGCTTATCCATTATTTATTTGAATCAGAATAGGAAATTGATTTGTACTTGAGGTAGTCACATTCTCCTAGCCTTACAGGATCAATGGAATGAATTACCAGGTCCTAGAGTTGTGTTTCCTTAATTTTTGAATAATTGTTAGTGATGATGCCAGTACAAAAGTACTTAGCACCAAACAACCAAAGCCAATAGTCCCCCCAATTCTCCACAAATTGGTAGACACTAATTCAAAGCTTGCAGGCAAAAATATAAGTTATCATTTTAGTCAATTAAATCTTTCAAGTCAATCAAGGTGGCTTTTTGTTATTATTCTCTGTTCTTTCAGTTAGTTTTCCTACATGTGCTAATAAAGAATTTATGGGGTTACTTTTCTGAAGATACGATAACTGTAATTTTATGTTTTCATAAATGATATGTTTTCATAAATAAAACAAAGGGAGTTGAATTTTTTTTAATTCAGACTGGACATAACTAGCATACAAAGAATCTACTGATTCTTTTGTATCTACTTTATATTTGTTATTTTTATCTACTTTATATTTGTTATTCCATGTATCCTAACAACAACAATAATAGCAATAAACAGCACCAACATTCACCCTCTGCCAACCTCATATGTAGTGTTTAAAGTGTGTAATCTCATTCAACCCTTAATGGCATGTCCATTTTAACCTACACAAAATGAAAATTAGTGAAGTTGATCTATTATACAATGTTAAATAACTGTCCAAGGTGGCAAATAGCTGAGCTGAATATCAGACCTCAAAGACATACTCCTCACTGTATATACTACATGTCTTCTTTCAGTTTTTCAAATTCTGTTGCCCAAAGATACACAGATAATTGGCCTTTAAGTAATGAAAAGATTGTCTCTGTTTTAAAACATTTATACCTTTTAATTTGTGATAAATGAACTAGCTATTTAAACAGATTAACAGTATACATGAAGCATGATACTGGTTTTAAGTCCAAGACATATATATATATATATATAGTATACAGTTTTACTGGGTCAAGGAAAATCCTAGTATTTTACTTTGAGCCAGAAATGATAATTATATTCGATCAAATTTTACATGGGGATAGTTAAATATATTTCCATTTAGATCTGTTAATATGAAGAATCTGATCAATAGATTTCCTAGTATTGATCCATTCTTGCATTCATAATATGAACCTCACTGGTCATGATGGATTAAATACAGCTGGATGTCATTTACTGATAATTTACTTGCTATTTTTGCATCTATACTCATAATTGAGATCGATATTTTCTTTCTATATTCTTTGTTAGGTTCTATTATCAGCATTACAGGGTAGCTTTTCTTCTTCTCTCTGTTCCAGAAACACTTAAATAGGCTGAAAATTAACTGTTCCTTGAGGATTTGGAAAAAGCAACTCATAAAATAATCTGAATCCACTTTTTTAGGTGATAAAGCAACATTCTCATTTACTTCAGCTTTCTCAGGTTTCCATATTGACTTTGTCAACTTTGTTAATTTCCTGATGATTCATCTAACTCACAAAAAGAACCCTGAAATTAATAAGATTTTTACAGAATACATTTATTTTCACAGTTCTTCTGTATTTACTTCTAAGAACTTTCTGTCTTCTGTGACTGCCTAAAATAGTCTGAACATCTTTCCCACAGCTGATAATTCCCCACAAATGAATCACACCTTCCAAAAAACAAATAAGCAGAACCTCTACATTTCTTCACATCTGTGTCATTATGGTAAGACTATACTTCCAGGTATCATTTCTATAGTTTGTGTCACTATGGTGCTGACACTAGATTTCAGTTCTGCTACTGAAGGTTCCCATTGGATTTGTGTGTTTAAAACTTAGTTGCATGATAATCCAGGTTAGACATGGAAATCCCATTTTACTGGAAATCCCATTTTACTAGATCTTATGGACTGAATGTTTCTATCCCCTGCCCCCAAAATTCCTATGTTTAAGCCATGACCCACCCCAAGTATGGTTATATTTAGAGATGGGGCCCCTAATGAAATAATTAAGGTTAAATGAGGTCATAATTATAAGACCCTAACTAATAGGATTAATATTTTCATAAGAAAGTATTTTTATCAGTAAGTTTTCTAATGCAAACCCTAGCACAAAGAAGAGGAGGTCATTTGAACACACTGAACACACAGGGAGGTTTCTATCCCTCACCAAAACTCAACCATGTTGACACCAGAACATGACCATACTGACACACTGATCTTAGAATTCCCCAGCCTCCAAAACTGTGAGAAATCAATTTCTGTTATTTAATCTATCCAGTCAGTGGTATTATGTAATAGAAGCCCTAGCAGACTAATATACTAGAGTAAAAATAGAGTAGCACGATCTGGAGCCAGCAGTAGCTTCAGGCAGCTTCTACACCAAAGAGATAAAGCAATTCCTTTGGGCCCATTCTGTGTTTGGTTATATTGCTGTGAGCAAGATATATCCCCTACTAAATTCCTCTCTACTTAAACAAGCTAGAGTGCCTTCTGCTGAGCAACTTACCTATATAACACAAACTCATTTTTATGTATTAAGATATTGTCATTCCTAATTTCTATGTTCTTCTCATCAGAATTGCATACTTTATGTTCAAAGAGGCAGTACAGTTGGCTCTTGAACAACATGGGGGTTAGGGGCACCAACCACCCTGTGTAGTTAGAAAGTCACAAATAACTTTTGATTCCCCCAAAACTTAACTGCTAATAGCCTACTGCTGACCAGAAGCCCTACCAATAGCATATAGCTGAGTAACACATATTTTTATATTTATCATATACTATATTCTCACAATAAAGATATAGAAAAAAATATTAAGAAAATCCTAAGAAAACTACATTTACAATACTGTACTATAAAAAATCAATATGGGTGGCTCAGTCAGTTAAGTGTTTGCCTTCAGCTCAGGTCATGATCCCAGGGTCCTGGGATCAAGCCCCGCACAGGGCTCCCTGCTCTGCAGAGAACTTGCTTCTCCCTCTCACTCTCCCTCTGTCTCTACCCCTGCCGTGCTCTCTCGTTCTGTCAAATAAATAAATAAAATCTTTTTAAAAAATTAAAAATCAACATGTAAGTAGACCCATGCAGTTCAAACCCATATCGTTGAAGGGTCAAGTGTACTTGGAAGAGCAACATTTTAAGTATACTTATTGTGGTAGACCTCTCAAAGATGTCCACACACCAATCTCTAGAACCTGTGAATATATTATGTAAAATGACCAAGAGGAAACTAAGGTTGCAGATAAAATTCATTGACTTTAAAATAGGAATATCATAGATTATTTGGGTGGGCCAAACGTAATCACAAGGGTCACTGTAAGTGAGGGAGGCAGAACAGTATCAGAGTAATGCTGTTTGAGACTCAGCCAGCCACTGCTGGCTCTGAAGATGGAAGGGGGCCAAGTGCCAAGGTATGCAGCAGCCTCTAGAAGCTACAAAGAAAATGAATTGTCCCTGAAATCCTCCAGAAGAAACACAGCTTTACTGACACCTTGATGCTAACCCAGTGGGCCCCATTTTAGATTCCTGACCTCCTGAACAATAGGATCGTAAATTCACGTTGTTGATAATGCCAAATTCGTGGAATTAGAGATAAAAGTGATCAAATTACAACCTCACCACCTGTAAACTACATACTCTTACACCACAAGAAATTTAATTTCTCTTAAGGCTTTGGTTTCTCATCTATAAAATGACAGAAAAATAATGTAATAATAATCCATAAAGTTGTCTAATAACTACCCCATAGGGCAGTTATGAGGATTAATTTACATGATCCATGATATGTACTTGGCAAAGAGTTAACATATAAAGCCCACTGAAAAAAAATTTACAAGAATTAACTTTCCATTCATCTATTTTATTGTCATAATTTCTTTTTATATCATTCTCTAGATTTCCCTAGTTTTATTTTTTATTTACTGTTGGCTAATTCCTTGAACTATTGATTAGCTATTTTACCTTCTTTCTTATTTACTAATGAAAGCTTTTAAAGTGATTACCTTTCTTCTAAGTACAGGCTTGGCTGTGTCATGTAAGTTTTGGTAAATAGTGTTCTCATTGTATTTAATTGTTTTTAAGTTGTTTTAATTTCTACTTCCACTCCAAAATTGTTTGGGAGAGTTTTGTATTGTTTTTCACGTAAGAATGGTTGTAATTTGTTGCTGTTGTTATTGATAATGCTTAAACCTTCAACAATAATTTCCATCTGTACAGCACACAAATCAGATAACGTGTACTGTATAATTCGACTTTTTGTATTTACAGGATTTGCTTGAGATCTTGTTAAATGGATACTCAACCTTCTCTGTTTCCACAATTAAACTTTTTAATAGATAAGTCATAATTCTGCAAAACCACTTATAAATTTATGTCTGCTTTTTCTGATAAAGGCTCAAATTTTTAATATATTAAAATTGTCTCCTTGATTATTTTTCTTCAGATTCCTAGAAGTTATTTCTGTATATATTGTTTTTCTCTGCTATTTACTATTAAAGCATGTCATCTCATCATTAAGGCCTATAATTTTTTTTCTATGTAAAATTTATTTCTTGGGGCACCTGGGTGGCTCAGTTGGTTAAGCACCTGACTCTTGGTTTCAGCTCAGGTCATGATCTCAGGTCATGAGATCGAACAACACGTTGAGCTCTATGCTCAATGCAGAGTGTGTTTCAGATTCTTTCTCCCTCTCCCTTCCATTCACTCTCTCTCACTCTAATAAATAAATAAAATCTTTAAAAAATTTATGTCTTTTTCCTTCCAAGACTTCAACTTTGATGACAATTTTGCCTTAAATGAACGCTGATGTTTTTATTTGCATTTGACATTTCAACATTCGCTCATTCTTTTTTTTTTTTCTTATTTTGTCTTATGTATATTTCTTGTAAACAGCATATACTGGAATTTTACTATTCTTACTAAAGCTGGGAGTCCTGTCAACAACAGTTTAAGCATTTAAATTTTTAAGAGAATTTTAATACTTTAACATTTATGTTTTGATACACACACATATTACTCTGCTTTAATTATATACTCCACATCACAGTGGTGTTAATTTTACAGCTGGTTACTTTTTTAAAAATTGTTAAAATATCACTGAGGCTATGTGTATCAATGTGACTTAGATAAGCCTGAAGACCAACTATGTCAACATGATTTAGTCATTTGTTCAAAAAAAACTTGGTCCATGAAAGATTAAGGCTGTAAACCACTATATAACTTCACTATTTCATTCAGGAAATGCCCATGATCAATTTATCAGAGACATAATCTGGTCATCTGGACAAACATTTTGCTTATCTGTCAAGACTCAGTTCAAGACCCTGCTTTGTTGTGTCCACTCCTAAACTAGGGTATCATGAATTTAGCCCTATCTCCATCAGATTCCCACCGTGAAAGATCTGCCTTAAGTCATTTGATCCTACATTCAAAGTCTATAAATCTCCCACTTCAGATTTCCACTTTTGAAATAGTAGTAAGACCTTGTGGTATTATCCCTTACTGTAGGAAGTTCTTAAAATTTAACTTTATTAACAAATCTACAGATAGTTTGAAATATTAAATAGTATTAGAATAAAAATAAAGTACCAACTCATTTTTATGATAAGGAATTTAACACTCTAATTTTCCCCCTACTCATTCCTACATTACAACACTTTCTAATGTCATATGATTTACACCAAGGTCATTGCAATTAATTTTACATTTCATATATTCTCTTCAACAATGATAGAGACTTAATTTCTAATAGTTGTTACATCTCTATACCTGAATTCTCTAGTTATGGAAGTTTGATTTGAAATCATTTCATAATTAGTTGGAGTATTACTGAAATGCATACCGAAAACTTCCAAGCACTTTTCGAAGTAACCTGTAAGTGAATCTCTTGTATATTTAAATACTTGTTCTATTTCTAAGGAAATTTAGCTGGATAAAAATTATCTCAAGTTTCCATAAACATTCTCCTCTGACTTCTGTTATTCAGTGTTACAATATGGGGACTAGACTATGTCTACAGATAGTCTGTTTCTTTTTTCTTTTTTTGTATGTGTTCTTGCATATTTTCCCCCCATATGTATAGCTGACTTTGTTTCTGAAACAGAGGTTACTTTTTTTTTCTTTTTTAAAGAGAGCTCCTGCAGCAGTTTTGTGGAGGTTTTTTAAGATTTTATTTATTTGTATGACAGAGAGAGGTTGAGAGAGTGCACAAGCAGGGGGAGCGGCAGGCAGAAGGAGAGGGAGAAGCAGGCTCCAGGGAGCCCACTGTGGGGCTCCATCCCAAGACCCTGGGATCATGACCTGAGCTGAAGGCAGACGCTTAACCAACTGAGCCACCCAGGCGCTCTGAGGTTACTTTTTTTTAAAGTTTTACCTAAAGTGGGTTGTAAAGTTTTTCCAGAAGGCTACTTCATTCTGTGTATGTTTGTAATTTTTTTTTCTGAATACTTCTCCAACAATAATTTAATGTCTTCAACAGCAATTTAATCTAATTACTATTGTTTTCTTCTCCTGCTGAAATAACTGTAATTCTATTCTGTCATTCCTTTTTATTTTCCTTACCCCCAGTATGTAGGAAAGTATCTATAGTCTATCTTCTACATCATTAAACTGATCACTTCTTTGGGAATCCTGTTCTTTTTTTCAGATGAAAAGTTAATTCAGACATTGGGTATTTTGTTTCCTTGGTTAATTCTTTATCTTCTCCCTTTTTATCTTACCCTGTTCAATCCTGATGGTTTTCCATGTCAAGGATGTCACGGAGCTTTCAAAAGCAATTTTTATGGTTTCTATAATAGTAACTCATTTCAAGGGTTATTGTCTTTTTCCAAATCTTCATTTTGGTATTTTCTTTCCTTTGTTCTACATTGTTTTTATTCTTCTCATCATTAAGCTTGGTAGGAGTTACCTAGAGTTCGTATTTACCAAGAGATTTGGTGTTGGTTTGCTTTGGCAATGCTTAAGGCTTGCTAAATCCTCATTTTGGACTGAGGGTTGAAGAGTAGTTTTATATCAGAAGTATCAGTCTATTACCAATTTTCAACAAATATTCTGCATAGAGCAGACCTCCTTCACTTTTTGTGCCATGTAAAAATTTAGCAATGTAGTAAACCCTGAGGAAACCTTTAAAAAGTAATCAGACTCCCAAGGAGACAAATTCTACTGAAATACAGAGAGCAATCTACTTTAAAAATAAAATATACATTATACTCCAATATATGTGCTTCATTAGTCATTAATACCAGATCTACTGGAAGGTTTCATAACTACCATAAATCCAAAGTATTAATAAGAATAAAATATATTTTGAGATACCTGAGGCCACTGAAACATGATATCAAGATATTAATAACCTCTGCTGGGGAGAAAGTCACAAGTCCTACTAATATAACTGTGGTTTATTGCCTACATCCAAACTTAAAAGGAATGCTGCATTTCCATTATTAATCGAAATAAAGATTTACTTATTTTCCATTAATGAAAATAAAGATTTACTTTTTCCTATCCAACTTCACAGATCTCCTGAATTTGGACACTGGGTTAGGGCACCTGCTCCAGGGCTCCAGTTTTGTCCTTATCCATCACAGCTCACTTGGGGGATTTGGGGCCCTAGAAGTTGTGAGAGAGGAAAGACTGCACTCAGACCTTTTCCAAAAGCCACATTTTTGAAGCAGAGAGATAGTACTCAGGTTTTTTTGCTTGGCACAGATCCTGTCTCCAAAGACAGTTAATAGATAATAATGAAAGAACAGTATATATTTCTACTCTCCATCAGGCTGCTGCTGGGTTTCTTGAAGTATATCATACATAGGTTACCTATCAATGGTTCATTATCAAAGACCTCCATCATCAGTTTCCTCAGCTCTTTTTCTGTATAACAATTTTGACATTTTTGTAGGTAATTTGAAGGTGGTATCTACATCATGGTTACTACCCAGATGCAAAATTAAACTAAAGATGTATCAACTATTTTAATTTTACACACAAAGCATACACACAGCTAAAACATAACTTTAAAGGGATAGCTTGGTTTTTTGGAACACCATTCTAAATCTTTATTATATTAATTCACAAGAAAAATTAAATAATTTTCATGAATAAAATGGATCAGAGCTATTCTTGAGTATGGAATCCTGAGAATAGCTTTTTTCTCAGAGGTTCATTTTTTTTATTTGTTGGAAATACCTTAGGTCAAAATATACATTTATAAACCTAATTATCTTTTAATACACATGCACACGCAGGCACAGACACACATAAGCTCTAATATTATACTTAAACTATTCCATGCTTTTTGAAAACCTCAACTTTATGAATGAGTGCATTCTTTTAGTCATTCATCCTAGATAAACAGATAGATAATCAATATAATTATGCTTTTCAGTCTTTCTTCTCATTCTTGTTCCTATGACATTACCAAATAAGCAGTTAGTGTTAAGGAGGAAAAAGCCCCTCCGGTATTTTTTTATAATTGTTACCTTAAAATAGTGTGTCTTCTAAACTGCTGTATGGCCATCAACTAAAGAAACTATCTCAGTTTCTGCCTCATTATAATGACACTCTAGGCTTGTTGATCTCTTGTCCAGCTCTGCACAGAACCAAAGAACACAGGACTAACAAGTAACCATAGAAACCGAACTCCATATGTGTTTGCACAGAATGGAAGAGGTTACATTGCTGTAGAATTTCATTTAAATGAAATTTTCTGATTGTTCTATGAGTTTAGATTCTCTGGAAAAACAAAATGTTTCTCAAGTCAAGAGTTTATCTGTCAAGTGCAGGAACTGTGCTATCAGGAAAAATGATGGAATTCCATAAGACAAATATTTTCAAGATTTCACAAAAAAAGAAATAGGGCAAGCTATCCCAGTTAAAAATACTCGACAAGGAGCAAAAAAAAAAAAAAAAAAAGGCTCTCTACTTGTTATAGAGCTAGAGATGATAATCCTAAGAAAAGGACAACTATTTTAGAATGAAGGAAACTTTAAACTCCATTATCAGATTGCCTCATTAATAGGACTTTGCTGTTCCTTTTCAGAAGGAACTAGTGACTAAACAAAACCCACACAGGAAATTTTGGGGTATGAAATTTGGAAATAAAACATTGCCTTATTCTTTGTATATAAATGTATCAAAATGGTATCTGCAAAATTAAAACAAATAAATTCAGCTGAGTATAACAGAAAATGTTTGGTGAAGCAAAGATATTTCTCCAAATGATTTTCTTAATAGAGTTTTAACAGCCAAAGCTAAGAAGGGTAGTTATTAAGGAATATTATTGGTAATTTGTGGATTCCCACATACTTCTATATCTAGATATTATTTTGAATTCATTTTTTTAAAAATATCTAAGGAAGAAGGTGCTAAACATCTCTTTCCCCTCAAATTTTTTGCTCTAAATTTCCATTTCCTTTTAATTCTTTTGGGCACATTTGGTATATATATTTAAATATTTCCCCAATGACATTTTTTGGCTGTTATAAACATCTTTGACAAAGAAGGTGCCATACTAAAATTACCTCTCAGTTCCTACACTGAAAAATATCTCAGATTAAAGTTTTGACATATGTATTTGACAATTGTGCAACAGCTAAGAATAGAAATAAAGAGATCCATGAGGGCCTCCAGACAACCACGATGCCTCAGTTATAATAACACCAGGCACCAACTGCCCCAGGGCTTATCAAGTTATGACTTTCCCAAATAAACACTCTTTAGAAATCGTTCATATAGGTTTGGCTGTGAGATACAGCTAAGTGGCTCTGATTACTGCATTTGATTTCCTGGTATGTACTTTGATGATCACATAGTTCTTACCAATCACTCAGGTTTCAAGAGATAGTTTCGTTACTCAAAGCCAACTGAGATAATCAAGTATCTTTGGAAAACTTGCTCTATTTCTGACACTGTTGAAGGGATGTAGAAGAGTGAGGTTCTCATCCTCAAGGATTTTAAAGTGTAGTTGGCTTACTGCCACACAAAAGTGAAGACTACCTGAGACTATGCAAGTAGGATAGAGGAAGCATGATTTGGGAATTCAGAACAGGAAATATCAATGTAGGACAGAAAAAAACAGAATATTTGAAGAAGGAAGTGGGCCTTGAAATGTGTTTTGTTTTGCTTTTTAGAGAGGAGGGGTGAGGAGGAGCAGATGGAGAGAGAGAATCTTAAGTAGCCTCCATGCATGGTGCAAGGCTCCACCTCACAAGCCTGAGATCATGACCTGAGCAGAAGTCAAGAGTTGGACACTTAACTGACTGAACCACCCAGGAGCCCCTTGAAATGTGTTTTAATGGACAGGTAAGATTTCAAGAAGAAAAGCATGTATCACTTCCTAATATTCAAATTAACATGAGATTTTAAAAGTATGGTTATTAAAGAGTAGGGTATTTAAGAGAGCATATAAATTCAAAATGAGCAGTAGTAAAGTTGAATTACCTCCAAGCCTGTGATATTTTACAAATGATCTAGGAAACTTGGGATTTCATTGAAAAAGAAACATACGTATTTTTGTTATGTTGGATGTTTTAAAAATGCTAGCATAACAGCTGAATACTTTAATATGTGGTGCCCAGATCTGTTTTCAAAAGCAAGACAATAAGAAAAAGAAGTAAACATGCTGGGAAAAGTATAATTATACATTGCACTTTTTTGCTGATGCTATTTTTATAAATCTTAAATTAGAAGGCCAGTTAAGTTTTTAATTCATCTTTTAGTTTTAACCAACAAAAGTGCAAAGCTGTTAATTTAAGCATCTTTGTTACCTTACAATTCTTGCAATACATCAAAGAGACCTAAATTAGACACTATTGTCTTTGTAAAATAACATGGTAGCAGATTTCACAACAATTTTCATGGAATTCTTATTAAATCTCAGAATATTTTAATCCATTTAACTCTTAAGAAGACTTTAAGAAATAAATCACCCCTACAATAAAAGTAATGCTTTCTGAAATTTTCTTCAAAGTAGATTAAAAATTAGTAATTAATTAGTCATAATTATCCCTTACATTTAATCATCATATTTCTTCATTCTTACAAAGTTGCAGCCCTTTTGACTGAATTGACAGTTCCCAACATCAAATTTGTCGGCTCCAGGATTTAACAGAATATTGGCCCTGGAGATGAAGAACTGATGTAACTGTTCAGGTAACCATTTACATTCTAAATATAGATAAAAACGTAGTTTTCAATTTGGATATGAGTAGGAATATTTATTGACGCCTGTGTCATTTTCAGATGTATTTTTTAGTTCAGTTGAAGAACAATGCAGTTTACATAACCTGGGACAATCCCCAGCATCTCTGGAGCCTTTTATTCATCTGCAACATGTGCTCTACTAAGAACTGGTGTGGAGCAAACAAGATTAACAAGTCTATGGAAGAGCTATGAGGTAGGAGCTTCACTGTGGAAATACTGTTATCTGCCGCTTCTGGTTTCCCCCATTTCCATTATACTCTCTTACGCCTGGCAAATTCTTCCACTTTTATTTAAAAGAATGAGAAACTTTAAATTTACAGTTTCAGTAATTCTAAATCTGGATCCCCATCCCTGACACACATTCCTGTTCTTTGGGTACCTTGTTGCTAGGTGTTAAAATAGTGTACTATCATGCAAGGGGAAACTTTTTAAATATGAAAACTTTAAAAAAAATTATTTCTACTTCGAACTATGATAGAACTTGCCTTGATATTGGACTTGCTATCTCACCATAAAAGCAAGAACGCTGGAAAAGTATGGAACAACTCTTTTCAGATATTGGGAAAACACACATGCATGGCTATGATCCTTAAGTTAAAAGGAAGAAAACACTAAAATCTCCCACTTTTCATAGGCGGACATTTACTAAATTCAGAGCAGAAAGGATGACCTAATCAAGTATAGCAGTCTTGCTGGACTAGGGAGATGGAGTCTGAATTTTAGCCACCAGTCCTGAGAAGCTTAGAAACCGTTAATGTCTTGAGCGAAAAACTGGAATATTTGATTCACTTCAGTGCCACCCTTTTGGCTGGCATCTTCATGTTCCTCAAACCCAGATGCAGAACCAAACTTTAATTTTTGTCTCTTTCAGATCTGAAAAATTATTTAAAGCTCTGCTGACTTCTTGCCTTTTAGGAGCTTCTCGTGCCAACTTTGTCTCTCCTCTCTCACCAAGAATAAGCAAATGTCCCCTAGTGCATACAGGGTAAAAGAGAAAGCAACCTGCAGAATGTTGAGGCCCGACTCAATTGGTTTCCCCACTCTTTGGAAACTTGGCCTCCCATCACCGCCTTAATTTTCATTTTCCTAGTAATAATAATTTTATACAATTGAGTCTGTCTCCTAAATACATTAGTAACATGTAATAAGGAAAATCCTCGAAGTGGCCAATTATTCTCAAATTTTAAAAATTTGAGGGGCTGGACCAAAAGAAGAGGAATATCAAGTTGGGGTCGAGATAACACATACAGTGAAAGTAATGACTAAGTCCTAAGTCTCTTCACTGAAGGGAAAGCATTTTAAGACTGAAGAAAAATCCTGTCAGAAGACCCAGGAGAAGTCCTAATTTTCATTAGCAGTTAATAAAGTTATTCACGCAGAAGTGTATACAACAGAGCACTGCACTTTTTTATTTTCACTTTTCGGTGTGGAATATGAGTTTTAAACTGACACTGTGTGTACCAGCTTCATTAAACAAAATATCTGTAAAAAAATAAAAAATAATAAAAGTCTGTACCTTTCAGCTACTGGAGGGGGATGACGAAGGAGCGGGAGGCCGGATGAGCCTTGCTTCAGGAATTTGTAGGTGATGGAGAACTCACCCAGGTAGCGGCCTATCATATCAGACTTGATTTCCACCCAGCTGAAGGTCTGTTGTGGACGCCCACCATGCTATCCACGGACTTGAGCACAAAGCTCACGTCCTCCAGCCGCTTCTTCACCACGTGGCGCGTCTCCCTGGGGAGCACCGCCTTCTCGGCTTTGCGCAGGCGCTTTGGCGGAGAGCGCTGCGTCCACCGCCTGGCGTGTTTCAGTCACCTTCGCCTGGCGCGGTACAGCTGCGTCCGCTGCTCTGGGGCGGGTCCAGCAAGCTATGGAAGTCGGCCCCTGTGAGGCGAGCTTGCAGCAGGTACGCTCCTTCTGCTTGGTTTCTGCCATCTCGTTGGGTTTATGTTTTAAAAATGTTAGTTTTCCTATACATAAAGGAGGAAGGTGTAGTAATGTATTCTCTCTACATATACTTTTAATCTTAACCAAGAATTTAGTTTTACATTCCAAAAGTCAGCTATGATCAATGAAACTCTAAACTAGTTCAGCTCTATCCAATAGAAATATCTCACAAGACACATTAATTTTCAGGTTTTTAGTAGCCATAGAAAAGAAACAAGTGAAATTCATCGTAATAATATATTTTAATTTAGGGGCGCCGGGTGGCTCAGTTGTTAAGTGTCTGCCTTTTGCTCAGGTCATGATCCCAGGGTCCGGGG
This sequence comes from Ursus maritimus, assembly GCF_017311325.1. Lineage (NCBI taxonomy): Eukaryota > Metazoa > Chordata > Mammalia > Carnivora > Ursidae > Ursus > Ursus maritimus. The sequence continues at coordinate 30,286,318 of NW_024427107.1, read as the reverse complement.
ATCCAGCCGCATATCGGGCTCCCCGCTCAACCGGGTGTCTGCTTCTCCCTCTCCCTTTGCCCCTCTCACCTGCTCATGCTCACTCGCTCTCTCTCTCAAAATAAATAAAATGTTTTAAAAATAATAATAACATATCTTATATAACCTAATATATCCAAAATAGTATCATTTACACAATATAAAATTATTAATGAGATATTATTAATAATGTATCTATCATGTTCTCCACAACACAGCAATAATGTGGATGCAATGGTTAAAGTGAAATGTACTCCCATTAAAGCAAAGAAGATTTATTAAGGGAAAAATGTTTTAGTGTGCTTCAGTTCTTCAGTTGAAGTCAGAATTAAATAAAACGTAAAGCTCAGTTCCTCTAGTGCAGTACCCACATTTTTAAAAAAGATATTGAGAGAGAAAGAGCTCCCACAAGCAGGGGGAGTAGCAGAGGGAGAGGAAGAAGCAGGCTTCCCACTGAGCAGGGAGCCCCAAGAGGGGCTCAATCCCAGAACCCTGGGATCATTATGAGCTGAAAGCAGACGCTTAACTGACTGAGCCACCCAGGCGCCCCCATTACCCACATTTTAAATGCTCAACAGCTTCATGTGGTTAGGAGATACCGTCCTGGATAGCACAGTTCTAAACTCCCTTGATGATGGAAATTAGTGATTTTCAATGGACTCAGCATGTCACTACTGGAGATGTGTCGGTCAAAGAAATGTCTCCCTCCACAGAGGGACACTGTTGAGAACCACTAGTGAAAATGAATTAATCAGTTATATCTCAGGAATTTGTTGTTAATTTTCAAAACAATAAATAAAATAATTATGAATAATGCTGCTGATCTTAACATCAATTCTCTTGTCATTCTGCCAAGTAACAGTACTTTCAAAACCTTCGAGTATAAAATGCTGTTTCATTTAAAAACGTTTACCCTTTATGGACTTTTACTTTCATATTCTCACTATACCAATTATCAAATTTCATCAAGACCCCAGGACATTGGCCATTTCTTCTATTCTGGGTCATCAGCCTCCTAGTGACTGCATTTTTATCCCTGTCTGAACCAGACTCTGTGGTCCATCACCTTCAAGTACTCTCTACCCACAACCTACAACCGTTTTGTTATCTTGTCCTTTTAATACATTGGATCCATATATCACCATCAGAAAACCGCTCCATGCATTTGCTTTCTTGCTTTAAATGCACACCATTAAGCACTGCTGAGAAAAATCATAAAGACAAGTCTACTCTGCTCATGTTCAGTCAACAATCCCTCTATTTGTTCTCATTTGTAAATTCTATCAGCCTTTCGACATGGCAGGGTCTCTAACTCTTTAAGATTTTCCTCTCTTTCTCCATTCCATCCCCATGCTCATGCACACCTACATATCCTTCCTTGGTAGAGAAAATATATCTTCTTAAATTACAGCAAATATAGAATCCAAGTTGCAGAGAAATTCCAATGTCCTACCTTTATCCAGAAATGAATTTATCTTCATATGTCTCCCTACCTCCTTCTTTTAGCTCTCACTGAAAGAAAGTGCCAAGTTATCTGTTCAAAGTTTACCTTCAATTATAATAAAACTCTGAACTCCTTCAGACCTTTTTCTTCAGTACCTGACCCCTTTCGTTTGCTCTCTTACCTTCAAATTATCTCTGCTGTGTTAAAACAAACAAACCAATCCCAAATTTTTTGTATATATATTATCCTATTGTGCTCCTTTCCTTCACAATTTTCCCCAGGAAAAAAAATATTCTCCCTATATTGGATGACTTCATCTCCTCTTGATTCCTAGTTACCTTTCCACCTGGCTTACATCCCCACATCTCCACTGAATCTGCTCTTAGTGAGGTCAAGATTCTTGTCCCTTGTGCCAGATGCAGCAGACACTTCTAAGTACTTACTTCACCGGACCTGTCTCTGCCATCTGATTAACTCCTCTTTCTTTCTTTGCCATTCTTGATACTGCTCTTTGCTAGATTTTTCCTAAATATTCTGGCCATTTCTTTTCAGTCTTTGTTATTAGATCTTTTTCTGATTTCATATTAAGAAGTTAAGAATTTTAGGGGTGCCTGGGCGGCTCAGTTGGTTAAGCATCTGCCTTCAGCTCAGGTCATGATCCCAGGATCCTAGAATGGTGTCCCACATAAGGCTCCCTGCTCAGCAGGGAGGCTGTTTCTCCCTCTCCATCTGCTGCTCCCCCTACTTGTGCCCTTTAGCTCTCTCTCTGTCAAATAAATAAATAAATCCTTAAAAAAAAGAATTTTAGTAATATAAATATTTAAATTAAGGAGGGCACGTGATGTCATGAGTACCAGGTGTTATTCAAAACTGATAAATTATTGAACACTACCTCTGAAACTAATGATGTACTATAAGTTGGTTAATTGAATTTAAATTTTTTTAAAAAGATGTTAGTTGAAAAAAAAAAAAAACACATTCTCGGTAGTATAATATAAAAAGAGGACATGGTGGTTTTCTTCTGAATATCATTCAGCCTGTTGACTCAACGAAGAAAAAACACCAAGCCAAATGAACTGATTTGCTTTACCAAGAGCTTATACTCTTGGAAATAAAAACTCTATTCTTCAAATGTGTCCTGAGAGAAAGTTATGTAAAATCTTAATAGCGATATAATCAGACTATTACTACACAATTGCACCATAAAGAATACCAGTCATGGATATAATCATAGAAAATTGCCAGACAATTGCAACATTAAAATGCATCAATCATAGATACAATCACACAAATGACTACAATCAGTAGTAAAACTTAAAGCAATTACAACTTTTTAAGGAATTATTATGTGGGAAAATTATTTAAATAGCAATACCATGTTTCTAACTTTTAAATAAATGCAAAAGAATGTCTCTGATACATGAATGCATCACCAACAGAAGGGCACTTCTGTGATAACCTCCAATTTCTTTCAAATGTACTGGCCACTTAAATATCAATGTATCTAAATGTCAAATCTCACTTTCAAAGAAAAGACAGCTATTAAGATGTAAGAAATAATGTACACTGGTATTAGAAAATTTTAATAGTGTCCTATACAAAAATGATCTGTAAATTCTAGAAGGAGATGGCATCAAAATTATAAGTCATTTAAATTAGTTTTCTAAAAGTGACTTTCTGTCACAAATAGCTATAAGAAATTAGTAACGCTGTATGAAAAGTAAAAATGTAACTTAAGAAAAAATTAAATGACCAGAAGCTTATAAAGGAAAAAAAGCATGCAAATCACCCTATGTGAGTGCATTTGAGAGGTCTTAAATATTTTTCTTTTTAATTTATTTGTTTTTTGTATTTTTTTCTTCATTCCTAATTGATGGAGATCATAACAAACTTAGATATGTTTAATTTGAGCCTCCTTACTAAAAAAAAATAAATAAAAATTCTGTTCTGTTGAAATTACCCAGGGCAAAGTTTCCACGTGCATGTTCTAGCCTGATATATCCCAGTGTGAGAGCCATATGCCTACCTAAAACTCCCAGAAAGCTCTCCAATACTTTCACCAGGTAGGCAACCCATCCTGTAATGAGTTGATTCATGCCTCTGGCCTAGACAGGAGTGCTGTGGCTACATACAATAATGCTTAGATCTTCAAAAAAAAGTTAAGATATCAACAGTAGTAATAGATTAGACTATAGACTCCACAGAACATGACTTCAGGATACAAGTTGGTTCCAACTTGTCAAAAACTATTAAACACAATGCCTAGAAAATAGCCAATTAGGAATTTATTTTAATTATCGCATGTATTATTTTTAAAAGTAAATATGAAAAATTTAAATAAATGTAAAGAATCCCAAATTCCTTACTGATGGAGTAATTTTCTGAAAAATATCTGAGTTCTTAACCAAGAGGAAAGGAGAGTTGTATGTGAATAGCCAGAGAAGAAAAAGCTATAACAAATTTGTCACATGTTACAAGCTTAAGACCACTGGGAGAGAGGATCACCAAGAAGTAGAATTTATGGCCAGAAGGGCTCATGGAAGCTTGCCAAATACAGACACAGCTTAGGCCAAGATAATTCATGACATCAATCCTGCATCAAGCAATAAGCTAAAAATGTGTATTTTCTTCTCTTTCTCCTATCTATTGCTTTGAAAAAACCCCTATTACCACAGCCCAAATCAAAACTGTTACTCTTATTGGCTATTCAGCTATCTTGATGGCTAAATAGGCTTTCTTGATCTACCTTGAGAAAATACTCTTATGTAAGTAAATAAGCATAAAAGGAATATATAGCATATAAGCAAATACACAATTAGTTTCAAATGAGTAAATTACTAGCAAATCCTTCTTTTAAATTCTACACTATCAGAAAGAAATTCCCTTAGCTATGATTTTTACTTCAAAAGGAAATATATTAAACACATAAACAGATATTTTGCTTTTGGAAAATTAAATATAAAGTCCTATACACTGAAAAATGAGACATTAAAAAAGACCTAACACTGGAACTTGCAAACATAAATGCTTCAAAGGCCTTCAGATGAAAAAGGCGATTTCACTCACTTTCCTCCTCTCCTGAATACCAGTGCTATCATTTATTTAATGCCACTAAACTAGCTTGACAGTTTTTTCATGTTACTTGCCATTGGCAAACATAATAATGTGCCCAATCCTTTACGGAGTTTTGTGTATGTGCCAGGCATTTTACCAAATGCTTTGCATATGTTATCTCACTTAATCTTTCCAGCAACCCCTTTGAGAATTCATCATTTTCCCTATTTTACACATTAGGAAATTGAAGCTTGGAGAAGATGAGTAAAACTAATTGTCAGAAAAGGTAGAAAGCAAATCAAAATCAGTCTGACTCCATGCCTGAATTGTTAACCTGTACAGTAAATGTCCTTCATGAATGACTAAGATAGATCAGCTTAGCTCTCAAGAAAAAATAATTCAACTTTCGAAAATACACTGCAATATAAATACAGGAATTTCTAATAATATGAAATCTTTAAATAACCCAAATTGAGCAAATTTTACAAAGTAGCCAATTCTTTTCAAAAACGTCAAGGTTACAAAACACAAAGAAATTCTGAGGAACAATTCCACATTAAATAAAACTAAAGAAATATGACAACTAAATATAAGGAGTTATCCTGGAGTGGATTCTTGATGGAGAGGGAGAAAGTAGCTATTAAGAACATTGTTAGGACAATGGAAGAAATTTAAATATGGACCGTGGATTAGATAGTAGTATTGTGTCAATGTTAAGATTTGTGCTTTTTATAATTATACTGTAATGCATAGGAGTTTTTGTGCTAGTGTTGCAACTCTAAGTTTGAAATTATTCCCAATTATATCAAAATTAAACATGGCTAATAAATAAAAGCAAACAAATAAAATAAAGCCAATATGAAGAAAACAAATGGTAGATAAAAGTATAATTTTTTTATTCTGACAAATATATACACTAGGGTGAATAAGGAAGGAAATTAGAAAATATTTTAACTACTTTATTATTTGAGGAAAGAATACTATGGATTCCCTGTAGCATATCGCCAGGGGCATCATAGTTGATTAGTACTATTTTTTTTTTAATTGAAGAGAATCAGAGTCTTTCATAAGAAGATTTGGCTAATACTTTAAGAGTTTATTAACCTATGCTCAACCAATCTTGAATTACAATGTAAATCCCTTGAAAGAATATTGATAGTCACATAAATACTATATAAATTCGTTGCCACTGTATTTTAAATATTCTCCCTTGATATTCTTAATCCCCCCATGTATTATAGACCAATGTTATGTTTTAACAAGAATGAAAAGAATACTGATAGCTACTGGTTTTGAATGATACCTAGCTTCAAGCAAAGGCTAAAGATGAGAAAAGGTAAGGAAGCTAAAACTAAAGACTATTTTCCAAAACTATAAAAAACATACAAATATAAATATGTAAAGGTATACCTCAATCTGTTGTTAGTAAAGTACATCTAAGTGCATTCAGTAGCATAATTTTTTCTTAATTTTGGGATGAATATGAAATTATTTTCAATTAAAAAAAGTAAAATGAATCCCATGTTGGTAATGTACTTTAAACATTTCTATTTAGGAAACTCAGAAAACAGACTATATAGTCATATCTGAGTTTAGTAGAGGGTCTGAGTTTATAAAAGTACACATACTCTAAATTATCTTTTAAAACTGTTTGACTAGACTTTGACTGTCTTATGTCTTTAAAAAAGATATATGAAGTAAATATGTCAAAATGTATGGTATATTTGGGTGGAGGAGAACAGAAATCTCTATTTTCATTAGGTTGGGTTTCTTTCAAAATTATTATTTTTTTAATTTCAAGTAATAGTTTGTTAGAAGAGTATCATTGGAAAATGAGCTGGTATTAGAAGAAAAGCAAGAAGTGTTTGTTTATTCCCAAATCTTTGTTTTAATTTTATATAAAAGGCTGGTATTTGTGAAATCAGGAGTCCAAGGCTCAGTCAGGATTTTCAACCATCTATGTGATATTTTAACCTCTCTAGGGTTCCAAATCTATGCATTTATGATATCTTAGGATCCTCTTAACTCTAAAATTGATTTTCACACATACCTTAGAAACATTAGCATAAGAATATCGTTAAAGTCAGGACTATTGGATTGCTATTACCAGAAATCTGCCAAAATTAACTTAAGTCAAAATAAAATTGAGAGGGGCACCTGGATGGCTTAGTCAGTTAAGCATCGGCCTCTCAATTTAGGCTCAGGTCATGATCTCAGGGTCATGAGAGGGAGCCCTGCATCAGGTTCCATGCTGAGCGTGGAGCCTGCTTGGGATTCTCTCTCTCCCTCTTCCTCTCCTCCACCCCCCTCTTGAACTCTCTCTTTCTCTCTCTCTCTCTCTCGCCCTCTCTCTCATGTAGACTATACACTTTCATCTTTTCTTCTCTGTGCATGTCTACTTCATTTTTATCTTTCTCAGCAGACTGCCTTTCTCTTCTTTTCCATCCACCTGACCAAATATGGTCCATACCACTTCATCCTAACATAAATCATTGGTTGAAGAGTCAACTGTGGTTTTGGAATCTCAAATCAGGAGAGATAAGGCCTTGTCTGACTGTCTGTTACAACACACTTATGGTCTCTTGGGCCATGGCCCAGTCATCAAGGCTATGGAGGCACAATTTCTAAAGGCCAGACTCTCAAAAAGAGGTTGAGAACTTGGGAGAAAATAATGCTATAATGCTCAGTTCCCTTGTCTCTTCATATGTGACTCACAATAAATAAGGATACAATTAAATGATTTTTAATATTTTCTTGAACACTATGTTCTGTAAGGGGAAAATTTGTCATAAGGTGTAAGTCTGTAGACAGAAGGATCACCTTTAACAGATGATTGATATCAGCTGTCCACAGATGTAAGCTTCCAAATTTGATGAGTTGAGTTTTTTAGAAATAAGTAAAGGACCAAGTTTTCTATGCTGTGAATTTCTTCTAAAAGACGTTCTGTAGTTATTCTAATCTAGAGAGAAAAATCATTAAGAATTCCGCTGAATGTTCTAAGAATATTATCTTTCAGTGGCACCTGGTGACTCAGTCGGTTGAGCATCTGCCTTAGGCTCAGGTCATGATCCCAGGGTCCTGGAATGGAGCCCTGCATTGGGCTCCGTGCTCAGCAGTCATCTGCTTCTCCCCCTCCCTGGGCCCCTCTGCCTGCTCATGCTCTCTCTGTCTCTCTCTCTCTCTCAAATAACTAAATAAAATCTTTAAAATAACCTTTGCCTTTGAGAACAATAAGTCATGAGAGTAACCCAGCTTGGCCTTTTGGTAATGAGAGATCGTAAATCCAACTTATATTTAGGCCAGTGTAAGTTGTGTCATCTGTTATTTAAGCCTCATCATTCTATCAATTTTATCCAAGTAGTATTTTTAGTAGTTTTCACTTACTTGTTTCTTTTCTTGTACAATATTTTATTTTATTTCATTAATTTTATATCACCACTTCTAGGAGAGTAAAGTGAATAGGGAAAGGGGAGGCACATATCGGAGACTTCATTGTGAAGGGCAAGAATGTATAAGAAAGAAAAATTGTTCTTCTAAAGAAAGAAAAAAGGCATGATATAATCAGAAGACAAATCAAAACCTGTTGAAATTAGCACTATCCATTAAAACTGTGCTTCAATATATTAATAGAAAAGAGAATAACTGAACTGCGTGATCTAATTAGCTATCTGAAGGTCTCATTGCCAATCCAGAGTAATTTTTTAAAAACATTGAATCATCAGAAAATTATAGATTTACTTCCATACAGGACTAATATAAAAAGAAAACAAACAAGGAGAATCAAAACATCTCAAGTGATAAAAATTCTAAAAAAAAACCCATAAGCAACTTAATTAATTGACTAATTGAAATAAAACTTCAACACAACACTCCAAAGTGAATTAAACAACCTTAAGTAGACACTTGCATTAAAAACGTTGAATTACAAATTCCAAAATTCAGAAGAGAAATGGATGTTTAGGGTAATTCACTATGAAATTATTTTTTTAATATTAGGGTAAATATTAACATGTCAGCATGTGAAATGAAAGTTGATCAAGTTTAGGCAGTAAATAAAGAAAAAGACAAATTCATCTTGACAGTATAAACTAAATGACACAGTCTCCAAAAGAGGAAACCTTAAACTTCGAAGTTAATAAGGAACATTCAGGAAAGGTGTGATAATAACTTAAAAAAAGATCAAAATAATGAAAGAAACAGTTCAGAGAGAAACTGATCAAAGAGAAAGAGAGGCAAAAAAGATAGGTATATATAACTGGAGACGTTAAAGTATAAAATTAAATAATTGAAAATGTTTTAAGCCATAATTCAAAAATTGAATTCATTACCATATACCTAAAAAAATTTGCCCTTTAATTTTTAATTCCAATTCGTTCTTTAAAGATAAAGAAAATTATCCTCAGAAAATTCAGGCAAGAAGAGTGTCTGATATCAGGTAAGGAAAATCTGATAGCATGAGATTTTCCCTTAAGAAATACTTACAAAAATACAACTTAAAAATAAAATCCACAAATAGAAGATTGACTGTTTACCACAAAATAAAGTATTATGCAGCTTTAAACAAAAATATAAAGAAAGTTTCTACAAACTCAAATGTAGTAATTTCCAGGACAGGCTCTTTTCATGAAAAAAAAATTAATTTCAACAAAGTATCTATAATGCACTGCTTTTTTGGATACCAAAGAAGAGTAGAAATATTTAATAAGTAATGCCTTAATTTTGAAAAAATAAATACAGGAAATGAAAACCTGAAGCCAATGAAATTGACTACCCGCAGGGCTGGGTGACAATGATAATGGAAATGGATAGGAGTAAAAACTCTGGTTGCTTGGAGAAATGTTGATTCTAGGGCTAAGGCAGGGAAAGTGTAAGGTAAGGCTAGAAGGTCTCCTTATTACAGAAAGTAAAGAATTCCTTTAAAAAATGTTGGCAACATGTCAAAAAGACCCTGAAGCCAGCCTGAATAAGCTTCCACTAGACAAATGTAGGACTGTTTGGGTATCAATATAAATAAGAATATAATTAATTGAAATAAGAAAGGAGGGTCACCTGGGTGGCTCAGTCCATTAAGCATCTGCCTTAGGCTCAGGTCATGATCCTAGGGTCCTGGCATCCAGCCCGGCATTGGGCTCCCTGCTCCTGGGAGACTGTCTTCTCCCTCTCCTCCCTGCTTGTGCTGTCTCTCACTAGCTCGCTCGCTCTCTTTCTCTTAAATAAATAAGATCTTAAAAAAAAAAAAAAAGTAGGAAAGAAACCAAAAGTCTATATTGTTGTTAAATAATAATTACAAAGTGAGGAGAAGAAAAAGCTCTTCCTTATGGACAAATCAATTAACAAATGTTGAAAAAATTATAGAACTTAAATGTATTATTTTTCACTTATCAAAAATAATAAAGAAATAATGGGTACTGATAATATTGGTGAATATATGCAGAGAATGATGGTCATATCCTCATAAACTTTCTCCCTACAGATTACTCATTAAAAAGAACGTGTACAATGAATAAATCTGAGGGATAACACCTTATTCAAATGATCAAGCCACATGTCACCAATAATGGAACAAATAACATTATATTCTGTACAGAGGACCAAAAAATCACCTTTGTGGTATACCTGGAAAATTGTTTAGCTTCAATCAATTCATCAGAAAAAAAATTTGATTAATCGATATTGAAGTGCATTCTTCAATTTAGAACCATTTGAGCTTCACTCTGTTTTGAGATACTACGAAGATGCTGTCAAGATGGTGTCTCTCCTACTTCAATTAGGTGTGATAAATTTAGCTTTCACATAAATTAATAGTCAACAAAGCTTTACTTTATTAACAGACTAAAGAAAATAATAAATACAATGTGTTATTCTTAATGTACTCTGGATCAAAAAACCTATTAAGGATTTTATTCAGATAATAAGAGGAATTTGAATATGGACTATATATTAAATAATTGTATTTTTCAATGTTTTGTTTCCTGATTGTGATAATTTTAGTGTAATAAAGTAGGAAGACTATCCTTGTTTTTTGAAGGCACATGCTGAAATATTTGAAGAGGACAAAACAAATGTGATTAAATGTTATTCTTTGGTGAATGTGCTATTCTTACAACTCATATACATTTGAATTTTTTCAAAATAAAACATTGCAAAAGTAATGCAGAAAACTAGGTAGTGATATGAACATAATTGTACTTCAAAAATTTGGTTTTAAAAGTCCTTAATTACAAGATTTCTAACATTTGAGTTCTTTCATTTTTGTTCTTTGGTTTTTAAGCTTTATTTCTAGATTAATTGGTAAATTTAAATGATTTTTCTTATTTTTCAACAGTTATCTTAAAACTCTGGCATCTGAACTCATAAGTGATTAAGTAGTCCTGAAGAAAATACCCATAACTATTTTTGAGTTGTTTTAAAAATTCATATTAAAAAGTTGAGATTTTGTCACCCACTAACAATGAACCAAAACACTTCCAGCTTAGCATACGTTAAAACATTTCTGAGAAATAATCTTTGACCAAAATGTAAAAATATCACTTTTAAGCATCAGCAAGTCTCTCTTTTTCGCTTGCCTTATATGACTCACTTAATGGATAAATTGCTCATGCCCTGTGTTTCCTGCTGATTAGAAGTTGCTACTAGCACGATGCACATGAGAAAAATCGCAAATGTTTCTCAGAAACCCACAGAGCAGTGTTTTTCCAACTTTGCAGAACACTGCCAAAAATATCTACCTGAATCACAGGCACCTGGGATGGATATCAGAGCACATCACGAAATTTTAACATCATTTCATTTTTCATTTCATTATAGAAACTGCCCACTTGTGAGGTAGTCAGTGAAGGAGCATAACTACCAAGACCATCTAAACAAACAGAATACCTAGATTTATGAATTTTTAAGCTAAGGAAATTTATATAAAAATATATAAAAATTTATATAAAAATATAGATTTTGTTCTGCACAGGCAATGACTGAGGTGCTGTGAGGACAAAAACATTTTGGAGTTTTCTTTATGATCCCCCCCCCAGAAAAAAGATTCACAGTAATTGCTTCACATACACAAAACTTGACCTAAGATACTATAAAATACCAGCTGAAAAGAGAAGCAACTAATAGAAAAACCAGAGTCAATATTAAAAAGTAGAGTGGTAAGAGATATAAGAAGCACAGAGAAGTTAAACCAAATTGAAGAAATGTGCCTATTTCTTCTGAGTATTTTAGAATTCATACTTTATGAATCTCATGATTTATTTAAATAAACCCAAAGACGGATTCAGGAGGTGATGGCATGCAGTTTTCCAAAATGTTCTGCAAATTAATTTTGTCTCATGTCTGTGAGCTTCACAATCACTATTCCCGCTGCCATGAAAACATTCTTCTAACTCACATCTACTCCTTTACCACTCAGGTTTTGGCCCAGACCTGAGAAATCTCTGACTGGTCTTGACTGCCAATCCAAATATTCTTATATTTATATTTATACAGTACATTCCTCTTTCATAATGCCCTGGAAGTACTGATTTACTTGTATGTTTGGTCCAACACTTTCTTGAATAAAGGGATTTGTGTTACTCAGTTAAATTCTTATTACATTGTCTGCAGCCCCAATAAATCTTTGTTGAATGGGTACATGTATGAATGGGTAGACAAATGCCTCTTTGTTTTTTATTCCAATATAATTAACATACCGTGTTACATTAGTTTCAGGTGTACAATTAGTGACTCAACAATTCTATACATTACTCAGTGCTCATCATGATATGTGTACTCTTAATCCCCTTCACCTGTTTCAACCATCCTCCCACCCACCTCTCCTTTGGTAACCATCACTTTGTTCTCTATAGTTCAGTCTATTTGTTTGTTTGTTTTCTTTGTTCATTTGTTTTGTTTCTTACATTTCAAATATCAGTTAAAAGGTATGGTATTTGTGTTTCTCTGATGGATTTGTTTCACTTAGCATAATATCCTTGAGATCCATCCATGTTGGTACAAATGGCAAGATATTTCATTTTTTTTTATGGCTGAGTAACATTCCATTGTGCATATACACCCCACCTTCTTTATCCATTCATGTATAGATGGATATTTGGGCTGCTTCCATAATTTGGCTATTGTAAATAATGCTGCAATAAACATACGGGTGAATATACCTTTTCAAATTAGTGTTTTTGTATTCTGTGGGTAACAACCCAGTAGTGGAATTAGTGCATCATATGGCCATTTCATTTTTAATTCTTTGAGGAAACTCCACACTCTCTTCCTGCACCAGTCTACATTCCCAACAGTGCTCAAAGATTCCTTTTTCTCCACATCCTCACCAATACTTGTTGTTTCTTGCGTTTTTTATTTTAGCTATTCTGACAGCTGTGAGGTGATATCCCATTGTGGTTTTGATTTGCATTTGCCTGGTGATGAGAGATGTGGAGCATCTTTTCATGTGTCTGTTGGCCATCTGTATATCTCTTAGGAAAATATCTGTTCATTTTTTAATTGGAGTATTTGGAGGGTTTGGTATTGAGTTATGCAAGTTTTTTATATATTTTGGATACTAACCCTTTACTGGATATATCATTTGTAATTATCTTCTCCCATTCAGTGGGTTTTCTTTTATTGTTTCTTTTGCTGTGCAGAAGTTTTTTATTTTGATGTAGTTCTAATAGTTTATGTTTGCTTTGGTTTCCCTTACCTCAGGAGACATATCTAGAAAAATGTTGCTATGGCTGATGTCAGAGAAATTACTGCCTGTGCCCTCTTCTTGGATTTTTATGGTTTCAGGTCTCACATTTAGGTCATTAATCCATTTTGAGTTTCTTTTTGTGTATGATGTAAGAAAGTGGTCCAGTTTCATTCTTTTACATGTTGCTGTCCAGTTTTCTCAACACCATCTATTGAAGAGACTGTCTTTTCCCCATTGCATAGTTTGTTTCCTCTGTCATAGATTAATTGACCATATATTTGTGAGTTTACTTCTCAGCTCTCTATTCTGTTCTATTGATCTCTGTGTCTATTTTTGTGCCAGTACTGTTTGATTACAACAGCTTTTTAGTGTATCTTGATATCTGGAATTGTGATATCTCCAGTTTTGTTCTTCTTTCTCAAGATTTCTTTAGCCATTCAGGGTCTTTTATGGTTCCATACAAATTTTAGGGTTATTTGTTCTGGTTCTGTGAAAAATGCAGTTGGTATTTTGATAGGGATTGCATTAAATCTGTAGATTGCTTTGGGTAGTCTGAACATTTTTACAAAGACAAATGCCTCTCTTTGATTGCTATAATCCTATGCCAAAGCACCTCTACCAATGATGCCACCAGTAAACAGTCTAGGGTCTAAGATGTCTAAGAGGTGGCTTCATTGTGGTCAGGGTTCTCTGCACACATAAGGAACATCACTCTCCCTTTTTTCACATTTCCCTTACATGGATCCCAGAATATTGCTGACTTATGGTACCAATGCCATTTTAATGAAGTCACTATTTCAAATATTTTAATTTTAATTTCTGCTCTTCTGTACTCTGGAAAAAAAAAATGTGGGGGGAGAGAGGGAGGGAGAAGAGGAAAAGGAAACCATTAAGATCAAAGGTTAATATAATCAACACAGGCCCAAAATTGCCATCTTCTTTAATCTCAGCCCATCCTCAGATTTATTTTCCTCACTCTCTCTTTCTTAGAATGAGCTTTTCCTTAGAAGTTCCTGTATCTTATACAAATAGACTCCCCAGGTTCTCCAATCATGACCATGCATAAGTGACCTTGTGTGACTATTAAGTTCATGTCCAAATTTTACTACCAGAGGTGGTATTATTAAATATTGTTATCTTTACAGTTAGGAAAATACTATCATTATAAGATTTACATTTATATTTCTCCCTTCCTGATTTAAAAAAAAAAAAAATCCCTGGAAAGTAGCTTAGAAAGATTTTAGCAATAAAGAACATGATATTTACAAATGACATGTATCCATTCATTTGTTCATTCAACTATTCACTCAACAAATGGCCATCAAGTTTTTACTAGGTATCATGTTAGCAGTGGTTTAGAATAGAAGAATCATGTGTTGACTAGCAAACAGTGCACCTAGGGAGAGTCTAACTATATAGCAGAAGTTACTGAAGTGTGAAATAGCTAAAGGTCCCATGCCAAGGGCCCTTCTTGATCCCACTCGGTTCTTTGATATCAACAATTATTTTATGACTATGACATCCACTCCATTAGTATGGAGGTTGCCTCTAATAGAGCCAGGAAAGGGTTAGGTTAAACCAATTTTTTGTTTGCCTTGTAGTAGATTCAACCGCAGTAAAAAAAAAAAAATTTATGGTACATGGAAAGTGGCATGGCTCTTTCTGTGTTCAAAACAGGATGCAATTCTAAGAATTATTTACCTACAGGAATAGTTTTCAAACTAAGCACAAAATCCTTCCTCCAAATGAAATATTGCCCATGTAGCCCAGATTCCAGGCTACATGAGCACTCTAAAACTGTTGGTTCGACACTTCCAACCTCCTAAACTCTACACCCAACGAAAGTCAGACTCTCCTCTTATATTTATACAAATTTCGGTGGTAGCATTTTTATGGTTCCTCTACCTCTTTGCCCCTTTTCTAAGAGAATTATTTCTAAGTACATTGTCAAACATTTTCTAAGCTCTCTGAGCAATATAAATTGTAAGGAGCATTCATAATTCAATAAGCTACAGTCACAGTTCCCAAAACCCTTGGCATTTCCGAAGTATTGAGTGACAAAGGTATTTCTTGTTATGTTAATGAAGTGACTTTTGGACCTCACCTAAGGAAGTAAACTGGTTGCCAGGAGAACCAAGCAAGGATTAAAGGGTTGAAACTTTCAGTCTCCACAGCAACCTCTACCTCCAGGGGAAGGGAGAGGGCCTGGATATTAAATCGATCACCACTGGCTAATGATTTAATCAATCATGAGTTTGTAATGAAGCCTCCATAGAGAACAGGGTTCGAATATCTCCTGGGTTGGTGAATGCATGGAAATTTGGGGAGGATGGAGCACCTGGAGAGGACATGGAAGCTCCTCTTCCCTTCCCCCATACCTTGCCCAATAAATCTCTTTCATCTGGCTGTTCCTGAATTATATCTTTTTATAATAAACCTGTGATCTACTACGTAAACTATTTCTCTAAGTTTTGTGAGCTGCTTCAGCAAATTGATTGAACCCAAGGAAGTCATTGGAACCTCTGATTTCTAGCCAGTTGGTAACAACCTGGACTTTGGACTGGCTGCTGAAGTCCAAGGAGGAGGTCATGGGAACTTCCAATCTGTAGTTTGTCAGTCGGAAGCAGAGGTAACTAGACTTGCAACTGAAGTCTGAAATGGGAGCCAGGAGGAGGGGCAGTCTTGTAGACTGAACCCTAAACCTCTGGGTAGGTAGTGTCAGAATTGATTTGAATTATAGGACACCCAGCCGGTGTTCCAAGAATTATTTGTTGGTGTGTTGGGAACCCCCAGCCCAAAGTGGGAATTGTTCCAGGAATGTGATAGACTGTCTCCTTCCTTTCCTTCTCAGCATTCTTAGCAGATTGCTCTACAGCACAAAAGTATTTTGTTCTTTATTATACAGAACAATTAAGAATACCCCTTCACTCACTGCTGAATGTGGCCTACACAAATAATTAAAATGTTCCTACAATTACTAATTCCATTCTTAAAAGTAGCTGTGGTTAGGAATAGCAATATCCAACCCCCCAATTCCTATTACATAAAGAAGCTTAATGTATAAACAGTTAAATAAAGGAATCATTGTAGTTGAACTGGGAGTACCCTGAGAACTCTACCAACTCATCTCAAACTCTTCCCCACCCAGTGTCAAAATGAATTTCACAGAACTTCCGAGAGCACTGTTTGAAAATAACTTCCCAAGATGCTCTTCCACCAGGACACTGTATTTATAAATCTGAAAGCTGCCGTTACATGACAGTGATGCCCTCTAGGGTAAAGAATTTAGCCAGTAACATAGTTGGTTAAAAATTGGTTAAAGCTTGGGGCGCCTGGGTGGCACAGCGGTTAAGCATCTGCCTTCGGCTCAGGGCGTGATCCTGGCGTTATGGGATCAAGCCCCACATCAGGCTCCTCCGCTATGAGCCTGCTTCTTCCTCTCCCGCTCCCCCTGCTTGTGTTCCCTCTCTCGCTGGCTGTCTCTATCCTGTCGAATAAATAAATAAAATCTTTAAAAAAAAAATTGGTTAAAGCTCAAGATCTATGATCCATCCAATCACACAAACATAGCCAAAAATAACACAACAACCTGTAACTTTTTACTGAAATATCAATGTTAGATCAAATCTCTGTAAGACTTGAGAAACAAAAAGTGAAATCAAAACTAGAGAAAAAAGTACCCAATAAAAGATACCTTTTTCTATGCTTAAATTGAATGTTTATAGGTACTAATAAAATATATTTTAGAGTTGAGTATTTTTTAATGCTGGCCGGGAATGTAGCCTCAATACCACAAGGTATTTCTGTTTTTTGTTTGTTTCCTTGTTTATTCATTGATTCTGACACTTAGTGTTGTTCATTTAATGAACCTGGAAGTTTAAAACATTTTATGATACTCATCTCTACCTCTACTAAACAATAAAAAACTAATATTTGTTGAATGCTTATAATAAGTTAGACATATTATCTCCATTTGAGAAAGGAGAAAAAAATAGAGACTCAGAGCGATTAAGTGACTTGACATAAATCATACTCCTAATACGTTACAAAACTGGAATTTGAACCCGGTTTGAAATCCAGGCACCTAAACATGACACTGGGAAGTAGTACTTCAGAGACTTGCACTGATACTGACTTTAACTTCATTTTTTACTAAAGCAAAACTTCATTTTGTCTCCTCCATGGTTTAATAAAATAAGAAATTTTCTTTGAGTATTTCCAGATTAGATTTAATCTATTTTTAAGCACCCAGAGTATGCAAAATACTATACACTGTGATGAATAGTAAAATAAAGTAATACTATAGGTCTTCCTGTTTTTTAAATATAATCACTTTAATTTCATACTTATAATAACCTTATGAAATAGATAATACTGTATTTTAGCAATAAGTAAATTGAGGCTTGTTCAAAAACATTGGGGCCTAAGGTATATACATATTCAACTTTATAGCTACAATCAAGCAATTTTCCCATAAATAGTATAGGAATTCTAGTTGCTTCACATTATTCCCAACACTTGGTATATCCTTTTCATTTTAACCAGTGTAGTAGCATGCAGTGGTATCTCACTGCAGTTTTAATTTTGCATGAACTTATGACTAGTGAAAAGCACTTTCATATGCTTTTTTAACCATTTGGAATCTTCTTTGATGTGCTTTTTTGCCAATTTTTCTATTAGCTTTTCTGACTTTTTGTGATTGATTTATAAAATCAATTGATTTATTCTTTATATATTGTGAATGTAAGTCCTTTTCCAGATATATGTATTACAAATGTATTTCCAGAATATGTATTCCTCTACTATGTAACTTGTTTTTTTTACTCTTAATGGTATCCCTTATTGAACAAAAATTTTTAACTTTAATGGAATCTGATATATCACTTTTCTTTTCATGTTCTGTTTGATAAATCTTTGCCAACTCTTAGGTCATGAAGATATTCTACCATGTCTTCTTTCAAAAATCTTATTTATTTTTTTTTTTACTTTTTCTGTATTAAATCAATTCTGAAATTGAATTTTGTGTATGGGGTGAAGTAGGTGCCAGGATATAATTTTACCATATAGATATCCAGTTGACTCTAACTTCTCTATATCTCTGCAATGTTGCTTTTGTAATAAATTAATAGACTATATAAGTGCAGTCTGTTTCTTGATTCTCTATTTTATCAGTCTCATTGGTCCATTTTGTGCCAACACTACCATTTCATCTGCTTCTCGCTTCTTACTTCTGAGTTCACTTTACTTCTTTTTTAATATCCTTTTAAAAATCCTTTCAGTAGGTGGGATGCCTGGCTGACTCATTTGGTAGGGCATATGACACTTGATCTTGGGGTTATGTGTTTGAGCCCCATGTTTGGTGTAGAGATTACTTTAAAGAATCCTTTCAGCAGGTTTTGTTAGTGGGAAACTCTTTGCTCATGTCTGAAATTTTTTAACAAGATCTAAGTAACATATAACATTATATTAGTTTCAGTTGTACAACATAATATTCAATATTTGTATATATTGTGAAATGATCACCACAATAAATCTAGTTAATATCCATTACCACACATTGTTATAGATTTTTTCTTGTGATGAGAACTTTTAAGATCCCGCAACTTTCAGATATACAATATAGTTTTTTTTCTTCTTTATCCTAACAGATAGTTTAGCTGCCTAGATTTACAATTATATTCTCCCAGTATTATGAACATATTATTATATTCTGGCTTCTTTTAATGCTACCAATCTAATTGCTGTTCTTTTGTAAACAATGTATTTTTCTTCATCTTTCAGATTGTCTCGATTTTACTTCTAATTGAATTCATAAATATGATCTTTCTTTCTTTCTTTTTCTTTTTCTTTCTTTCTTTCTTTCTTTCTTTCTTTCTTTCTTTCTTCCTTCCTTCCTTCCTTCCTTCCTTCCTTTCTTCCTTTCTTCCTTTCTTCCCCTTCTTTTCTTTAAACTTATCTTGCCTCCAATGTGTCCTAATTAAGAGGATTTCTGTCGTTCCTCAATGCTAAAATTATCAGACATTATCTTTTGAACAGGCTAGTTTTATTTTCTATCTTCAGCTAAGGAACGTCTACAAATTGAATGTTGAATTTCTCAGTCAATCTGATAGATATCTCAGGTTTTCAATATCTTTATCTCTATAAATCTCTTTCTGAGTAACATATATGGATATATATAAAACCATCAATAACCATCTTACCAGTACATACAATTTTCAAGAAAATATCTTTTAATTTCTTAAAATCTATTTGATATTTTTTTTCAAACTCTAAGCCTTTTGGTCATGGTATCTTGCTCAATTCCTATTTTTATAAATATTTTCTTATGATTTTTGAAATTTTAAAAATACTTAATTGTTTCTTTCCAATATTTCCATTATGTAACAGGATCAGGAGATAGTGCTACTCTGAACCTACTGACTCTTGCTCATATTGCATTGTTTCTTTGTCTTTTTTCATATAACTTTGGACTGAACTAATCTTCACTGGGGCTTTACCTTTTGGACTCTTCAGTAGCTTGGGTTAAAACAGATCTTCAGTATGTTTTTTGTTTGTTCGATTTCAAAGTCTTTCCAGGGGTATTATGGGCCTTGAACACTTTTATGTCAATTCCTTATCTGAATATTACCAGATCATATAGGTAGGGTAAATTCAAATCCCAAACCTGTATTTATGAATTATCACAGGAAAACAATTCAACCTACAGAACACTCCAAAAAAGTCAGTCTTTCAAATCATCCCTTTTTCCAGGGGGTGGATTTTTTTCTAGTCCACCACTTCCCTACAGGTAGCTAGTTGAGAGTTCTGGCATTATTAGATAAACTAAACTGGGTCTCCATTACAACTCTCTTTTCTGCTCCTTGTGTATTAAAACTCAATCTCCTAGTTACCCAGAGGGACTAGTTCTCTCAGGATGGCAAGCACTTGCAAGGCTCAGCATCATCTCACATCTTTTCTTCTCAAGGTATTTTCTTTTTCTTTTTCTTTTTGATCCTCAAGGCTGTCCTTTTTTCCTAGTAAAGTCAGCCATGAGTTTCATTTAAATGTTTGTGTATTGCACTTTATTTTATTTTGTATGTATTACATACTATGTTTTTATCTAGCATTCTTTCTTCCAATTAAGGTTTTTGAGGTAGTCTAGTTTGCCATATTGCTGGAAGTGGAAATCTTTCCTATATCCAAACTTTATATATTATCAGTATTACTTCATATTTACTTTTTATAAAAAATTCTTTGTCATTTTAAACAAAGCCAAGATATTGTAGCTAATATTTATAGCTTATCCTTTGTTATAAGCATTAAGGAATAAGTCTCATGCTAAAGTTCAGAAAAAAATATTGAACCCGTTTTTACATTATACTTAAAATTTGATCTCTGTCTTTCCAGGGATTCCAAAGTGACCAGGTATGTTCTATCCAGCGAGAACTGCCAAGCTTATGTAACTTTCTCACCAAGAAAATACAAACCAAAACAAGATAGTCTAGTTATGAGCACAGTTTTATCCATTATCAAAGTACTCCACTGTGCTTCCAAACGGATTTATATAGCCAAAGGCAAAGAATGTGTGAAATAACAAATGCAGTGAAATATGTGTAAATGTATGTAAGTGAAGGAAACAAGCTGCATACATGAGGAAACAAAACAAGCTGCACACATGAGGAAACAAAATCTCCAATTATTTTCATTCTGAAGATTTCCTTTGACTACTTACTATAACCGAATGCTACCTTGTCAAAATAGCTTCATATGAGTACCAGTGATTTATTCAGTATTTAGTGAATAAGACATTTTCTAGTCACTGATGATACAAAGATGAATAACACCACAGTGCTTAGGCTTAATGTTCATAATCTCAGAAGAAGAGCAGATGTGTAGCCAGAAAAATACATTACATTGTGAAGCATATAGTAGTAGGGAACAAGCTTTGATGAGCATTGGGCATTAATCAAAAGTGGGATATGAAAGATAGGTTGGTTGTTGGGACAGAAATGGACAAGAGGTTTTACGAAGGAAATGACACTTAGCTGAAACTTCAAGGACAATCATACATTTGCGTGACTGGGAAGGCCACTTCAGATAAAAAAAACAGCATATGAAGGGCTCTTTTAAACTAGAAATTATGAATCTGGAATGCTGTTTACTTTGTTCTTGATAATAGTGATGAATTTTAATTTCCCAGAATGCCTACTCTGTTGACAGTAATAAATGTTCTTGGGCATTGTGGAAAGAGATTAGGCAATTTCTGTTAATGTTTATGAACGTATAAAACAAACAGGTGATATCCATACTTTCACAAAGTTTTTACTCAAATCAGAGATAAAAACTATGAAGAATACAAATTATGTATCAACAACTTCAATGTCAGATAGAATCCCATCATGCTAAAGTATAGAGGTATTAGAGATACATTTGGGTGATACATCATAGACTAAATAATAAAGTATAAGAACCTTAGGAAGGTTTATGAACAAGAGATGAATAGGGACAAATAACTGAAAAAGAGAAGAAAGTGAGAAACTGTATAATGGGAGTTGAGACAAAGAGACACAACAGAATGAGCATTGCAGGACAGAATCATATGAGACACTAAAATAGGAAACATCTTTTTTCTAGTCCACCACTTCCTTGTATTATAAAGTATTGTTACTATCACCAAAAAAAGTTCTTAAAGTTGAGAATAAATGGGTTGGAATGAAGAGTGATGAGCACAGAATAAAGGCAAAAGAAATTATACAAAGGTCAAACCAGAACAAGCCACAGGTTGGACTTTTTTAATAGGAATGCTCCAATATGAAAATCATATCTCTCTGTGTAAACTGGGGAAATAGACCTTAATTTGACCAATTAAAAAATGTTTCATCAAAATTATTAAAATCAAATCTCCCATAATAAATAGTTGAATCAAAGAGGTGATATAGATCAATAGAGTAAAAGTAAGATCATAATGGACTAGTAATTAACCAGTGGATTCTTCTTATAGAAAATGAGATCAGAAGTAGATTTGGTAGTTACATTACATTGGATGGATGGATAGAAGTAGGGAGAAGGGGGTACCTGGGTGGCTCAGTCAGTTAAGCATCTGCCTTCTGCTCAGGTCATGATCCCAGGGTCCAAGGATGGAGTCCCACATCAGGCTCCCTGCTCAGAGGGGAGTCTGCTTCTCCCTCTGCCCTTCTTTCTACTCAAGCTCGAACGCACGTGTGTTCTTTCTCTCCCTCTCTCTCTCTTTCTCTCTCACAAATAAATAAGTAAAATCTTGAAGAAAAAAAAAAAAGAAGTAGGGAAAGTATGCAAGTATGTGAGAAACAAAATCCCGAACTAGAACATTGTGCAGACAGCAGGACCCTGTAAGTAATAAATGTCAGTACATTCACTTGACTCAATTAAAATTGGAATGCTAGAAAGGAGTCTAAGTAGAGGGGGAGAAAATTTCATTGGGTTCTTTAATGCTAACCTAGGCAAAAAAATAGCATGAAAAACAGAGACTAATGTAGACTTTAAAACTTCAAGCAAAGGGGTAAAACTAAAAGGGGAGAAATAGGAGAGGAAGAAGAATGTGCCCCAAAAGAATGTATGACAACTAATTTTTGAGTTCAGTAACAAAGAATATGGTTTTCAGAGATGTGAGTTACACAGAGAAATGAGTCCATACATACTATTTAAATGTTTACCATTATAGCTTGAGTCAAATACGCATTTCATGACATTTTCAAATTAGAATACCTCATAACTAAACCAAGTTTTAAAAACTCAAAGATTGTGTGATATTAATTTTAATTAGAAAATCATTAATGTGCTTTCTCTTTTATTTTTCTATGTATTTGACTGTGTTGGCCTAAGGCATCCTCTGTCTATAGGGGACAAAAGGCTGTCCACTGAACACTTTCCCAATTTCTTACAGGAGAAATGATAAGAGAAAGAAAATATTAATATTTAATTTCTGGGAAGCAGATAGCTACTCAGTGAAACTTTAATAATTTTGCACATTAACCTATTAAGATTCCACCCCCCCAAAATATCGCGGTAGCCATTTTCCCTTCTTTCATGTATTAAAGCCCAAGCCTGGCTAGTGTTACTAGATCTCCTTTAGAAGAGTTGTTACCTCTTCCACCTAGAACCTGGAAGGCAGAAGCCTTGCAGCTGGATAGTTGAATGAGGACAATATAAAGAGAGTGAAAGAAGAGACTGCTTTTTCGAGCCTGAAAGTTGGTACAAAGAATAGGGGAGAGGAGAACAAAAGGGTGATGTGTGTGTATCCCTAATTTCCTCTCCTCAAACTTTGGCTGCAAGAGGTCCCTAGCAACCAGGAGACCAGGAAGATGATCACTTACCAAAGGATGCCACGTGGGTCCAGGATTGGTAGTTCCCTCTGATGACATAGCCATTTAAGCCACTTCCACAGGCTTATGTACCCATGTGCAAAAGGGGGGGGGGGGGGGGGAGGAGAAGGCAAGCAGACCGCACTAGAAAAGCTAATACAGCACTAGAAAAGTTAAAACAAATTGGGCATTTACTTATATTTCCTCCCATGAAGAAATCCAAATTAGCTTAAATAAAAAATAAATTTTTCTCTGCATATTTGAGTATAGTGTAAGCTAAATTTTATGACCCAGCTTTAATTGTAATTAAGAACTAAAAGAGAAGATCACTATATCCAAGATGTTTGATTTAAAAAAATCATCTGAGAGTATCATTTGTTAAATCGATAACTAAGGATCAGCTTACAGACACTTTATAATATTAAAATATTAATGATTATTCTTATGATTATATTTACATTGCTCTTTTCTTCTGAGAACTACAAGACATTCACATGCTTTAACTCATTATGCCTTCATATTAAATAGAAAAAAAACCTCAAAACCCATTTAATCAGAAAAATAATTTAGTTGTACTGCCAGTTAGTTTAATAATATGAAATAACAGTTCTGATTTGCTAGCAGTATTTGATACTTTTATCAGATCATGTTTTTCTTTATATTCTCAAACATAACTTTTTTTGTAAATAATTTGCAAATGGGAGAGTTCAATGAAATAAAGTAAAAAATACTTAGTTCGAGCAGTATTTCCACTGCTACACATTAAAGGAAACTACTGATTTTTTAAACATTGATGTTGATGGGATTTATGTCTAAGTCTTATAGGAATGCCAGATTGAATGAAAGTAGCAGCTAAGTTCATTTATACACCTAAATATATAAGAATGTCAAAGTGTGGTCCAGAGTGTATTTCGTCTGCAAGGTCCCCCTGGCCATTCCAAAATTGATACTTTATTACAGATACTATTTATATAAATGGTAATGACTATTCCAGTTAACCCTAATTTACTGTTAATAGGAAAAAAATAAATCAAACACCATCTATTCAGCTTCCCAGTTAGATTGGGGTGGCTTTTTCCACTCATTTCTTTGAAAGGTCTCTGTGTTCATACAGTGTAATTAATGAGGGCATGAGTGGGAAAGTGTTCAGTGGACAGCCTTTTGTCCCCTTGATGTGGCTTATGGATGGAATAATGAAGGACAGTTATCCAGGCCAATTCTTAATTTCCTTGTTATTTCAACATTTTATTTGAATGGTGGTAGGGGCTATTACTATAATTTACTAAATCTTTTCTTATAGTCATTTTGAGAGTAATTATTAGAAGAGCTAATATATACATCTGTACAATTTTCTAGTTGCATACATCTGTTTCTTTAGAATGTTTTGTATAAATTTGAACTTTTATGACCAGTAAACACACCAATTTAAAAAGTATGTAGAAAAAAAATCAGTGCTAATCCTAGCCCAGTCATTCTGCTGGACACCTACAGAGAGGAAAAGTCCAGCTAGTGCTAACTTAGCATGTGGCTCATTTTGAGACTTGCCAAACTTGACCTGCTGACCCATGCTGTGAGGTGCATGCAACTCTCATAACAGCTTTTCAGTCCATCACATTCAGTGTTTCAATAACTAAAACCTCATTTTACTTTTCTTCTGAGTTCCTAGCTACCCAGCATCAGCCGGGCTATTAACCCTTTCATCGGGATGAAAGATAATTTAGGAGAGAGAGATGCCCTGAAACAATTTAAGCAAAGAGTGAAATGGAATTGGGTCCATGAATCCAGAATTGCTTCAGCCTTCAGAAAGAGCAGAAGGATTAACCAGTTTGTGTGCTAAAAGAAGGGAAACTTTATGCATGAAGCTGCACTACATGGTGTACAATCTCTGAGACAGGGCAAGATTTCTGGTCTATGGTTTTCCTTTCATTCACATGTGACCTCCCATTTTGAGACTTACAGTCTGATAGACTGTAAGCTATGTAAGGTCAATGACTTCCTTGTTCATCTTTTAATCCTCAACCCTAGGCTTAACTGGTACCTGTCATTCAACGAATATTTTATGAATTAATAATTGCATATTTTAAGCCCATAGCAAAGCAAAGCATTGTCTCCCCAGGGAGCATTCCTAACGACTTCTGGTTTGGCACTGCCCAATTTGAATCGATTGTTGCTCAAATGAACTCTTAAAATTTTTAATATGCATCAGTTTATCCTTTAACACTTCAGGTGTCAGAAGAGGGAACCAAAGGAGACACCCCATTGGCCCCCAGGAGCAATGAGCAACCATGTGTAGATACCTCTTGAGCCTCTTGAGCTTGCTGCTTTCTTGCTGTCTCTGGAGGTTATGGGTGAGTCCCTCTCAGATCCTGAATCCTACCTCTGTGGCTTTTGCATTACGAGCTTTCATACTTTATTTCAGCATTTCTTTTTCTGGATGCAGTTAAACTGAGTCCAGGTGGGACTGGTTCTGACTTAGGAACCAGACTGCATCCAGTGTGAGGCCTGAGGTTAATAAAATTTTGAGGCTGAACAAGTAGATTAACCTTACCAAAGATAATCCTGATTAACAGTGGCCATAGTACAGAACATTTAACCATCTTAGATAAGCTTATCCATTTACGAGGTGCCCTAGAGAAAAAGGAGTTTCAGCCAAGCACTCACTATAAAAAGTAGAGGGAAACTTATTTTTCCTCCTCTACAATTTCTGGTAACCAGTATGAGACCTGATGGGACACCCCAGTGGCTCCTGAGCCTGCAGACAGCATCCTGGGGAAACTGGCAGAAGCCGGCACATGCTAAGAATTCTTGCCAAGGTCAGCTCTCATGGATCTCTGTCTTTGGTGCCAGGATGAGAAAGGAAGGTAGATTTCACGTTGTCCTTTCTTTTTCAAATTCAGATTGGCAGGAAGGAACACTGGTTATGGATTCTTTCTCTTCCGGGAGCATCTATTGCCTTCTTGCTTGTCACACTTTGTGTCCTGATAATTTGGTGTGGCAACTGTTAGTTTGGGGGCCCCAATATATATGGTCAGACAGAAAGGTGGGCAGCACCTCATTTGTGGCTAGACATGGCTGGACAGAAATATTGGTTGCCCTTCAAATCCACTCACAAATGTTTTTAATATTTTGTATCCATTGGGCATATGAATACCATGAATTCTTCCACATTCTGTAGACCGTTATAAAGAGTAATTAACTTGAAATTCAAGAGAATTTTGACATAAAGATGTACAAAATCACATATGTAATCCAGTTGCTTTTTTTATCACTTCTAAAATTCCATCCTAGATATATATTTTTACATACTCAGCTGCACATATACATGTATTCTTTTTGAATGATCATATGTGTCAGCCTATAAAGCTCTAAAAAATAGATTTTTTCTCTTTTATCAGTGTATAGAAAATATTCCTGTAAAGCTAAATATCTGAGGTAAAGATAAAGCTACATATCCGAAAAGAATAACTTCCAAAGTTAGAAACAAAAGATGCTAGTATGTGACCTTTTTGTATGAAAATTATTCTTTTATTGCAATCTTCCAGAATCAGACGTGGCATGTTTTCCACCCCGCACACAAACATGGCACTTTATCACATGATGCTCCTAGAGCATAACAGTGATGCAGAGGCAGGACAGATTAATCTCATTTCAAAATAATTATTAATGAATATACACGTAGCCTAAATACCTAGGACAAGATATTCATGTCTCTCTTTGTCTAATTCAATTTTATATACAAATTACTCTTTTCAGGAATATATGCCAGCACTCTTTGTTGTGTACAATCTTTTAACAAGCAGGCCTATTACTGATATCTCCCTATCAAATTCACCATCTACAGATTAATATCTAAATCCCACCAAAAAGAGTAATATCTATGCTTTAACAAGAGTTTATTTACATTCATAAGAAAAAGTTGAAGTCCTCAATTTTACACTAAGTTTATTAGCTTTCTTTCTATGCAGAAATACTGTGTGCTCCCTGAGGCAGAGACTGTTTCTAACTCATCATGGATCTCCAGGGTTTGGCACAGAGGAAGGACTCAATACATATTTGTTGAATAAATGCATTTTTTAAATAGAAGGATTTCTTACTTGTCTGAAAAGACTGAAATTATATATTAACATGCCTGCCTTTTGGAGACAAATATTTAAGCCAGTGTTCATTTGATTCAGTCATTGTACAAGGCCAGCCTATCCAACAAAGACGGAACTTTCAATCTGACATAGTTGAGTTGTGTGTTCTTACCATTTTAAAGGGAATTAAATGTCAGTTATGCCTAAACTATCTGGATGAGTTGATTGGACATAGAAAATTCTTACACTGATCAGATGTTCACACTTATCCTTACATTACTTTGCCAATATAGAATCAAATATCTGTTGCTATAGTATTTTTTTATTTATATATACTGTCCATTCTTATCTATCAAATAAAAAATGGATTATTTGGTGTATGTGGTTTTCAATGAGGCTTAACATATTTTCAAATGTACAAGCCATTCTATTTCCTCTTCATGTATAATTGTTATTTATCTTATTCATAGAAGTTGTTTAGTAATTATGGGGGTTATTCAATGTATTCCTTTACATTTTCTATTATATAACCTCACACCTGAAATTAAGGCAAATTTTATTTCCTTTTATACAGTAACTAGGTCTCCTCTTTCTAGTTCATGTCCTACCTTACTTAAAAGATTTCATAAAAAATTGGTAAAGATTAGCCGTTAGTTTGTTTCCAGACCCTAAAACAAATGATTCAGGATGGCTGGGTGGCTTAGTCAGTTAAGCAACTGCCTTTAGCTCAGGTCATGATCCCAGGGTCCTGGCATCGAGCCCCAAATTGGTTTCCTTGCTCAGCAGGGAGCCTGCCTCTTCCTCTCCCTGTGGCTTCCCTGGACATGCTTGCGCTCGCACTCTTTTTCTCTCTCTCAAAAAAATAAAATAAAATAAAACTTAAAAAAATAAAATAAAATGATTCTAGTGAGTTATTCTTAAGTATAATATAGATTTTTGGATAAAGATAAGCATTATGTATTAGTTCAATATCTTATTCCTGGTTTTCTAACAGTTTTTAATTTTTAAAACATCAGGAATGAATATTAAATTGGGGGTATCTTCTTAAATGATGATATGCATTTTTAAAATCTCTTAATGTGATAATATCTATGTGTACACACACACAGAGTCATTATATTTTAGACAAATGGGCTATATTTGAATTTTCCTGGGGTAAACTTTGCTCGGTCGAGATGGCTGATTACTTTTACGAATTTTTTACTTTACTTTGCTGATATATCATTAGGACTTTTTCATTTATATTCAATATAAAAGAAGACACATAATATGTGTGTGTTTACCAGATTTAAGTATGAGAAATATGTTCCTTTTTTAAATGTTTATAATAATGAAGACATATTCTAATGTTTGCCAGTTGGAAAGGTGTTCTCACAAATTCCCCCATATCATATTTTCCCCACACACTTCAAGTCATCTTTCAAATATTAAACAAAAAGATAATTTGATGGTCACTGCTCAAAGTCACAATGTCTAGTAAGCATTTACCTAGTTTTGTCTTCAGGATTCATTCTTGCCCTCTTTAGTTCCCTGATCATGGGGCATCAAATATTTTCCTGAAAAAAATGGATGATCTTTTTGTGAAGGGGGCTGGCTAAAGTCATGCAACTCTCCAGTTCCCAGAGGGCCCAGCTCTGATATCATAGTTCAAGACAGAGGGCTGTAGTTCTCTGGCCTTTTTACCACTGAGCTCTTTCTTTACTGGGAGCAGTAGGAGCACAGGTGGAAGCAGAAAGAGGCAATAGAGTAGGCACCATGCGGAGCTTCACATGTATGTCTGAGAGTGAGATTATCCATGTAATTGATTGTTCAAACTATGCAATTACATAAGTGATAGAGAATGTTGAAAAAAATTAAAATTACATAATTTTGAAATATTATTTACTAAATATCCTATAAAATAGTCCTGAATCAAAAACTCTTTTCTTTTTTTTTAAGATCTTATTTATTTATTTATTTATTTGAGAAAGAGAAAGAGCACAAACTGGGGGAGGGGCAGGCACAGGGAGAGGGAGAAGCAGGCTCCCCACTGAGCAAGGAGCCTGAGGTAGGGCTTGATCCCAGGACCCTGGAATCATGACCTGAGCCAAAGGCAGACGATTAACCGACTAAGCCACCCAGGTGCCCCCAAACACTATTTTCAAAACTAAAATTCTTTCTAAAAATATATATCCGTGTACAATAAGGCTATTTTTAAAAAGTATGTTGACTAACTGAATATATTAAAAAAAGCAAAATAATTTTAGTAAATTTGCCACATACTCTAACCAGTTTTCTTAACCATATCTTCCTCTCATAGTACTACATGGATATATTTCACGAGAAAAAAAGCATTTTCTCTGATAGTCTTTTTATATAAAATCTTCAGTCTTTCTCACAGTTGCCTTTTATTAATAATTTAAAGTTCTTAACACATCCAATTGACCTCTATGAATTATAATCTTTTTATTTTATTATTTCTAATCAAGATAATTGACATATAACATATTAGTGTCAGGTATACAACATAATCATTCAATATTTGTATAAATTGCAAAACGATCACCATAACAATTGTAGTTAAAAATCCATTACCAAAAGGGAGTTAAGATGGTGGAGGAGTGGGGGACCCCTTTTTCAGCCGGTCCCCTGAGTCGAGCTGGATAGGTACCAGACCATCCTGAACATCCACGGAATCAGCCTGAGACACAGGAAGATACATCTGGATCTCTACAAATGAACATCTCCAGCGCTGAGTATTGAGGTACGAAGCGGGGAGCCATGAAACCGTGCACAGATATCGGAAGATAAAAGGAAGGGGGAGGGAGCCGCCATGTTCCGGTGCCGGGAAGCGGTAGCCACCTGCACGCGGGAGCGGGCGGACTCGCTGAGGCACCTGCGAGACAACAGACTGAGACCGTCAGCGGGGGAGCGCGCGCCACCAGACTGAAACGGAGCTCCGGTGTGCTCACTGGAACAAGACTGAGACCGGGAGCTCTGGAGCACGCGGGGGTGGCTGGTGGCTGGTGGTGTTAAAACACAAAGGACAGAGATGCGCAGGCCCTGGAAGTGAGGGCTGGGACTCAGGGTGTGGGGCGCACATCCCGGGACGCTGCAGGGTTGAGCAGCACCAACAGAAACAGAGTTAAAGTGGCCAGAACATCAGCGGAGAACGGTCCGCGATCCCACTGTTCTGAGACAGAGGCTGAGATTTGGCCACTGCTGCTCTGACTCTCAGAAGAGGCACAGCAAACCGCCAGGGAAAGCCGCCAAAGAACAAAAGCCTGGAAAGACCAGCTCACAGTGTGCCCATCCCCATCCCCGCTCGCAGGGGACACGGAGACTCTACCCAAACAGGGTTGCCTGAGTATCGGCGTGGCAGGCCCCGCCCCCAGAAGGCAGGCTGAAAAATCAAGAAGCCCACATCCGTAAGATCCCTATAAAACAAGTGCGCACTGCCTGGGTCCCGTCAATAATTTGGGCTCTGGAAAACCCCGCAACCTCTCCTCATCAGAATGACGAGAAGGAGAAATCCCCCCCCCCAAGCAAAAAAAAGACAATGAGTCTGTGGCCTCTGCCACAGAACTAATGGAAATGGATATAACCAAATTATCAGAAATGGAATTCAGAGTAACAATGGTCAAGATGATGTGTAGACTTGAAAAAAGTATTAATGAAAATGTTAATGAGAATATAGAATCTCTAAGGGCGGAAATGAGAGCGAATCTGGCAGAAATTAAAAATTCTATGAGCCAAATGCAGTCAAAACTAGAGGCTCTGACGGCCAGGGTGGATGAGGCAGAAGAACGTATCAGCGAATTGGAGGATGGGTTAGTAGAAGAGAAAGCTAAAATAGAATCTGGACTCAAAAAAATCCATTCTCATGAATGTACGATACGGAAGATTACTGACTCAATGAAATGTTCCAATGTCACAATCATCGGAATCCCTGAGGAGGTGGAGAAAAACAGAGGTCTAGAAGAGATATTTGAACAAATTGTAGCTGAAAATTTCCCTAATCTAGCAAGTGAAACAAACGTTTCTGTCCAAGAGGTACAGAGGACCCCTCCCAAGCTCAACCACGACAAACCTACACCACGTCACGTCATAGTGCAATTCACAAATATTAGATCCAAGGATACAGTATTGAAAGCGGCCAGGGCAAAGAAATTTCTCACGTACCAAGGCAAAGGTATCAGAATTACGTCAGACCTGTCTACACAGACCTGGAATGAGAGAAAGGGTTGGGGGGCATTTTTAAAGCTCTTTCAGAGAAAAACATGCAGCCAAGGATCCTTTATCCAGCAAGGCTGTCATTCAGAACTGATGGAGAGATAAAGACCTTCCAGAATCGCCAGTCACTGACCAATTTTGTAACCACAAAACCAGCTCTACAGGAGATATTAAGGGGGGTTCTATAAAGGTAAAAAGGCCCCAAGAGTGATACAGAACAGAAAGTCACAACCGATACAAACAAAGACTTTACTGGCAACATGGCATCATTAAAATCATATCTCTCAATAATCAGTCTCAATGTAAATGGCCTAAATGCTCCCATAAATGCCACAGGGTTGCAGATTGGATAAAAAGAAATGACCCATCCATTTGCTGTCTACAAGAGACTCATTTTGAACCTAAAGATACATTCAGACTGAAAGTAAAGGGATGGAATACCATCTTTCATGCCAATGGACCTCAAAAGAAAGCTGGGGTAGCAATTCTCATATCAGACAGATTGGATTTTAAACTAAAGACTATAGTTAGAGACACAGAGGGCACTATATTATTCTTAAAGGATGTATCCAACAAGTGGATATGACAATTATAAATATATATGCCCCAAACAGGGGAGCAGCAAGACACACAAACCAACTCTTAACCAGAATAAAGAGACATATAGATAAAAATACATTAATAGTAGGGGACCTCAATACCCACTATCAGTAATAGACAGAGTACCCATGCAGAGAATTGACAAAGAAACAAGGACTTTGAATGACATACTCAATGAGTTGGACCTCATAGATATATATAGAACACTACATCCCAGAACCAAAGAATACTCATTCTATTCTAATGCCCACGGAACATTCTCAAGAATAGACCATGTTCTGGGTCACAAAACAGGTCTCAACCGATACCAAAAGACTGAAATTATTCCCTGCATATTCTCAGACCAAAACGCTTTGAAATTGGAACTTAACCACAAGGAACCATTTGGAAGAAACTCAAACACTTGGACTAAGAACCATCCTGCTCAGGAATGACTCGATAAACCAGGAAATCAGAAATCAATTTAAACAATTTATGGAGACCAATAAGAAGAAAACACAATGGTCCAAAACCTATGGGATACTGCAAAGGCAGTCCTAAGGGGGAAATACATAGCCATCCAAGCCTCACTCAAAAGAATAGAAAAATCTAAAATGCAGTTTTTATATTCTCACCTCAAGAAGCTGGAACAGCAACAGAGGGACAGGCCTAATCCACGCACGAGAAAGCAGTTGACCAAGATTAGAGCAGAAATCAATCAAGCAGAAACCAGAAGTACAGTAGAGCAGATCAACAGGACTAGAAGCTGGTTCTTTGAGAGAATCAATAAAATTGACAGACCACTGGCAAGACTTATCCAAAAGAAAAGAGAAAGGACCCAGATTATTAAAATTATGAATGAAAAAGGAGAGGTCACGACGAACACCATTGAAATTGGAAGGATTATTAGAAATTTTTATCAACAGCTATATGCCAATAAACTAAGCAATCTGGAAGAGATGGAATCCTTCCTGGAAACCTATAAACTACCAAGATTGAAACCGGAAGAAATTGATTCCTTAAACAGGCCAATTAATTATGAAGAAATTGAGTCAGTGATAAACAACCTTCCAAATAACAAAACTCCAGGCCCGGACGGTTTTCCTGGGGAATTCTACCAAACATTCAAAGAAGAAATAATACCTATTCTCCTAAAGCTATTTCAAAAAATAGAAACAGAAGGAAAGCTACCAAACTCATTCTATGAGGCCAATATTACCTTGATCCCCAAACCAGGCAAAGACCCCCTCAAAAAGGAGAATTACAGACCGATTTCCCTAATGAATATGGACGCCAAAATCCTCAACAAGATACTTGCTAATAGAATCCAACAGTACATTAAAAGGATTATCCATCACGATCAAGTGGGATTCATACCTGGGATGCAAGCGTGGTTCAATATTCGCAAATCAATCAGCGTGATACATCATATCAACAAGAAAAGACTCAGGAACCATATGATCCTCTCAATCGATGCCGAAAAAGCATTTGACAAAATACAGCATCCTTTCCTGATTAAAACCCTTCAGAGTGTAGGAATAGAAGGTACATTTCTCAATCTCATAAAAGCCATCTATGAAAAGCCTACTGCAAATATTATTCTCAATGGGGAAAAGCTGGAAGCCTTTCCCTTAAGATCAGGAACACGACAAGGATGCCCACTCTCGCCACTATTATTCAACATAGTACTAGAAGTCCTTGCAACAGCAATCAGACGACAAAAAGGGATCAAAGGTATCCAAATAGGCAAAGAAGAAGTCAAAATGTCTCTCTTCGCAGATGACATGATACTCTATATGGAAAACCCAAAAGAAGCCACTCCCAAACTATTAAAAGTTATAGAGCAATTTAGTAATGTGGCGGGATACAAAATCAATGCTCAGAAATCAGTTGCATTTCTATACACAAATAATGAGACTGAAGAAAGAGAAATTAGAGAATCCATCCCATTTACAATAGCACCAAAAACCATACGTTACCTTGGAATTAACTTAACCAGAGAGGTAAAGGATCCATATGCTAGAAACTATAAATCACTCTTGAAAGACACTAAAGAAGACACAAAAAGATGGAAAAATATTCCATGCTCATGGATCGGAAGAATTAACATAGTTAAAATGTCCATGCTACCCAGGGCAATCTACACTTTCAATGCTGTCCCGATCAAAATACCAATGGCATTTTTTAAAGAACTGGAACAAATAGTCCTTAAATTTGTATGGAATCAGAAAAGGCCCCGAATCTCCAAGGAACTGTTGAAAAGGAAAAACAGAGCTGGGGGCATCACAATGCCGGATTTTGAGCTGTACTACAAAGCTGTGATCACAAAGACGGCATGGTACTGGCACAAAAATAGACACATAGACCAATGGAACAGAATAGAGAGCCCAGAAATGGACCCTCGGCTCTTTGGGCAACTAATATTTGATAAAGCAGGAAAAAACATCCTGTGGAAAAAAGACAGTCTCTTCAATAAATGGTGCTGGGAAAATTGGACAGCTACATGCAAAAGAATGAAACTTGACCACTATCTCACACCATACACAAAAATAAACTCCAAATGGATGAAAGACCTCGATGTGAGACAGGAATCCATCAAAATCCTAGAGGAGAACATAGGCAGCAACCTCTACGACATGGGCCAAAGCAACCTTTTTCATGACACATCTCCGAAGGCAAGAGAAACAAAAGAAAAAATGAACTTGTGGGACTTCATGAAGATAAAAAGCTTCTGCACGGCCAAGGAAACAGTCAAAAAAACTAAGAGGCAGCCCACGGAATGTGAGAATATATTTGCAAATGATACTACAGATAAAAGACTGGTAACCAAGATCTACAAAGAACTTCTCAAACTCAATACGCGAGAAACAAATAATCAAATCATAAAATGGGCAGAAGATATGAACAGACACTTTTCCAATGATGACATACAAATGGTGAACAGACACATGAAAAAATGTTCAACATCATTAGCCATCAGGGAAATTCAAATCAAAACCAGACTAAGATACCACCTTACGCCAGTTTGAATGGCAAAAATGGACAAGGCAAGAAACAACAATTGCTGGAGAGGATGTGGAGAAAGGGGATCCCTCCTACATTGTTGGTGGGAATGCAAGTTGGTACAGCCACTCTGGAAAACAGTGTGGAGGTCCCTTAAAAAGTTAAAAATTGAGCTACCCTATGATCCAGCCATTGCACTACTGGGTGTTTACCCCAAAGATACAGACGTAGTGAAGAGAAGGGCCATATGCACCCCAATGTTCATAGCAGCATTGTCCCCAATAGCCAAAGCGTGGAAGGAACCGAGATGCCCTTTAACAGATGACTGGATTAAGAAGTTGTGGTCCATATATACAATGGAAATTTACTCAGCTATCAGAAAGAGCGAGTTCTCAACATTGGCTGCAACATGGACGGCACTGGAGGAGATAATGCTAAGTGAAATAAGTCAGGCAGAGAAAGACAATTATATGATTTCTCTCATCTATGGAACATAAGAACTAGGAAGATCGGTAGGAGAAGAAAGGGATAAAGAAAGGGGGGGTAATCAGAAGGGGGAATGAAGCATGAGAGACTATGGACTCTGAGAAACAAACTGAGGGCTTCAGAGGGGAGGGGGGTAGGGGAACGGGATAGGCTGGTGATGGGTAGTAAGGAGGGCACATATTGCATGGGTGTTATACGCAACTAATGAATCATCGAACTTTACATCGGAAACCGGGGATGTACTGTATGATGACTAACATAATATAATAAAAAAACTT
The DNA here is from genome assembly GCF_017311325.1 of Ursus maritimus. NCBI lineage: Eukaryota > Metazoa > Chordata > Mammalia > Carnivora > Ursidae > Ursus > Ursus maritimus. Next base: position 30,250,175 of record NW_024427107.1, on the reverse strand, counting down.
AAAAAAAAATCCATTATCATACACAGTACAAAATTTTTTTTCTTGATATGAAAACTACTCTCTTAGCAACTTCAAATATGCAATGCAGTACTATTAACTATAGTCACCATGTTGTACATTACATCCCCATGACTTATTTATTTTATAACTGGAAGTTTGTACCTTTGACCCTCTTTACCCATTTCACCCACTCCTCAATGACAAAATCCAAACATGAATTTATCTTTCCTTACTTTTCCAACATACGAAATTATTGCGATTCACTCATATTTTTTCGTAATCATATTCATGTTAGAATCATTATGAAAATATTTAATTATGAGAATTTACTGATATGTTACTAATAGTGAATAAATCATCTAAAGCTGGAAAGAAAAATACGAGTATTAAAAGTCAATACAAGTATGAAGAAGAGGCAAGCGAGACCCCCAGACCAACCAAAGCCTGTCCACTGTCACATCCCTGCATCGAGCGCCTACCTCCCGCCGCTGTCACCACCATGCACAAGAGAAAGACTGAGGGGGGCACTGAAGGAGATAAAGCCAAGGTGAAGGATGAAGCACAGAGAAGATCTGCAAGGTTATCTACTAAACCTACTCCTCTAAAGCCAGAGCCCAGGCCTCTCCAAAAAGGGAGAGAAGGTACCCAAAGAGAAAAAGGGAAAATCTGATGCTTGCAAAGATGGAAATAACCCTGCAAAAATGGAGAGGCCCAAACAGACCTGGCACAGAAAGATAAAGGTGCTGAAGATGCCAAGTGATGGGTAATAAGGAGGGTACGCATTGCATGGTGCACTGAGTGTTATACGCAACTAATGAATCATCAAACTTTACATCAAAAAAAAATTTTAAAAAAAGATGCCAAGTGAAATGTGTGTATTTTTTATAACTGTGTATTTCTGGTGACTGTACAGTTTGAATTACTATTTTTTATCAAGTTTTATAAAAATGCAAGATTTTGTTTTACTTTTTTTTTAAGCTATGGTGTTAAACACTTCATTGTTGTTTTGGGGGGAGGGTGTATGTCATTAATAGACTATCTCTGAAGCTAGATTGATATAGGAGGAAACACCCTTCCCATCTAGTTTTGAGAAACTTCCTCTTGGTTCCCAGGAGGAGGAATTCCTTCATGTTGACACATATTAACCACCCTGGCACAAACGTGTGGTGTGGAAAAACTAAAATTCATTTTTATGTGCTCTTCTCCCTCTCTACCTTCCACATAGACTTGACTCCCTTAAATCCACAGACCTATTGGAACCTGACTCCCAAAAATGGTTTCCAGTATGTTAGGCAATGTGGACTTTACAGTGTCACCATGGAGATGGCAACCCTCAAAAGAGTTCTGTTTTTAGCTTGTGAATCTTCAGATTGATAATTCTGCCACTTTCATTTCATTTCCTGAAAGTCAGGGTAGGCTTATGAAAAGTTGTTAAGCAACATGCTAAATGTGAAATGTCCACCCTCACTCTAAACTTTTCCTGTTCAGAGCATCACATGAAGACTTCATTGGGTTTTGTAGTGCCTTTCTGATTTTGGTAGTCCACTGAAGAAGGGGGTTGGAAAGTCATTGTATACTGTTAATGATTGTCTGCCCATGTCCTGCCTGAAATGATTGTCTATGAAAAGTATCTTTAATACAGCTGGATACAGTTAGGGTTGGGAAAAATAAATAAAAGTCAATATACAATACAGAAAAAGAATTGTAACAGTACATGCAAATTTTCTTTTCATTTCTTTTTTCCTGAGAAACCTCATGCTAATAAATTATTGATTATTTAGCTAAGTATTCTCCCTGAACTAGAAGTGTGCATTTACAGAGAGAGGAATATAGGAGAAATTTCTCTTCTCCTTTGCTGTTGTCTCCTTCTGTGTCACTCCCCAAATTCCCTCCCATAAAGAATTCATTCTATAACTCTAGTCCTTGCAATTCATTGCTTTGAAAGTTAAATAATGCACAGAGGGACTCTACGTTTCCAGAAAATACAGGTCCTACACATTCAGCAAAACTGCATAGCATTTTGCAGAACCTGTATCTTTAGTATTTTTTGTGATTACATTTTCTGATATATTCATTGAATATTCTTGTTATACACAGGTTTTCTATTTTATCTTGAACCCTAGATACATGAATAGATTTATGGCATTTAAAGTAGAAACTAGAAATTTAGCCCAACATATTTTATCACATGTTATTTAACTAATACATTGAGTTATATTGTGTATATCAGAATAAATATCTCAAGAAAGATTCTGTTTAAGAAATCTCTTTTAATTATTGGTATATATATATATATATACACACAGAGAGAGAGAGATATTTTGTATGCTATATTTATTTTAAGCATTTACATAAATAGTTAAAACTGTACCATTCAATTCCTACTTGAATATGTGCTTATATTTAGCCAAATTTTAAAGTCCATTTGGGATCACTTGAAAGCATTAGCTCTGACCAGAACTAAGCAGAATAACCAAAACTTAAGCAAAATTAAAACATATTTGCTGACTTTTCCCTATCTTTTAAAGTCACCAAAGTAAACTTCTCTAAGCTTGAACACTTTATCCTTATTTTTTAATACTTTTATGACTATGCTTATTCTTCTAAACTCAAGACTGTAATAACTTTACATTCATTTCTCTCTCATATCCAGGTCATTTGGGGATGGAATGTGAAGAGGGTAAAGAAAAGAACTTCCTTTTCTTGAAGAATGCATTGGACACATTGGACACTCTCTCTATATATAATATATAATATATAATATATAATATATATATATACTCTCTATTTCTCTCTCTATATATATATATACACACACACACTCTCTCTATATATATATAACATCTCATTTCACCATTATAAAGTCTGTTGACTGTGAAATTATTTTTAAAAAATGCAATTAATGTTGCATTTGGACTAAGTGCTATATTGGGGAAGGAAATGAGACTACAAAGGAGACAAGGAAGGAGTATGCTGTCAAGAGCTTGAAAGAACCTCAGATCTTTTCTGATATAATGTAGTCCTTATTCCCTTTGCCAATTTCTTTTATACTCTAATGAAATTACACTCTGCTTTGAATCTTCTTCCTTTCCAACTTCCATGCTCATAATAAAGACCTCTTTCAGATCTCTAGATCTGACTATGTCATTGCTTTCTTTTTTTAAAAAAGATTTATTTATTTGAGAGAGAAAGAGAGAGCGTGACCAGGGGCGGGGAGGAGCAGAGGAAGAAGAAAAAAGAGAATTTTAAGCAGACTCCCAGCTGAGTGCAGATCCCAACATGGAGCTTGATCTCACAACCCTGAGATCATGACCTGAGCTGAAATCATGTGTCAGATGCTCAACTGACTGAGCTACCCAGGTGCGCCTGTCATTACTTTCTTAAAATCTTTTAATGGTTCCTTTCCAACATACGGACAAGATAAAATGTCCAACATATGGACAAGATAGAATGTGTCAACATGACTCTCTATTATATGTGGCACTTGCCAGTCTGCCACTTTTTCTTCATTATATTCATTCGTTCAATAAATGAGTGAGAGAAAATATAGCACAGTGATTTAGAACACAAGCTCAGGAAGCAGAATGCCTAGATTTTTAAAAGTTATCCTGCCTGACAGCTGTGTGAAATTGGGCAAGCTACCAAAACCTTCTAAGTCTTGGTTTCTTTATTTATGAAATGAAATGGGAATAGGCCCTGCAATATAGGGCTATATGGAAACTAAATTAGACAATCAATGCAATGCCTAGAATAATGCCTAGGACTTTGTGAGCACCCAATAAATGCAGACTATTATGGTGGTAATGGGCCTGGTCTTTAACGGATAGCTGTATATAACAGACTGAAGCAAAAATGGATGGCAAAAGGAGAGATGAGTTAGGTGCCTATTGTGATAGATCTGATGATGTTAGTCTGCAGTACAGTGGTAGAGTTGAAATGGAACAAAATAAACATATTCAGAAAAATTTGATTTTAGCATATACAAGATTTAGTAATATATTAGTTTTGTGGAATTAGAGGAAATGTCAAGGATCATTTCCATTTTTTTATTTGCATGATAGGATAAGGAGGACTAGGTTTGAAGGGGGTCAAGGGCCAGGAAGCAGAACAGAAGATCCTGGAGTTGGTTTTGTACAGGTTGAATTTGATATGTCTTTGAGTGAGCAGAGGATAAATGTCAAGTAGGCAACTGGATATACTGGAAAGTATAATTGAGGAAAAAACATCAGCAGTGGAATTTCATCTCTTATTAATCATCACCTGAAATGTACACTACAACAACACTGACCTTTATAATGTCCCGTAAGGTTTTTACATCTATGTCTTTTATCATGATATTCGTTCTTTCAGGAATGTTCTTGCCCACTCTTCATCTGGATACTAGGTTCACATCTTTTAGGCTCAGCTAGATGAGAAATCTCCAAAAGCTGTGTCATAAGCAGTCTAGTCAGTCAAAAAACTTATTTTCACTTCTCCTAGTTCACAGCTTCCCTTGAGGTTAAATATAGCTATATAACTAAGTTGCGGTCAATAGACTATGTCCACTTCCTGGCCTAGCCCATAAAGATTGTACCTCAAGTCTTCCTTGTCCCTCACTGCCTGACTGATGCACAGGATCCAGCAGTGCACTGAGCCCCTGGGACACGCCAGAACCACAGGATGAAAGCCTCTGAAACACCAAGTGAAAGGGGCCCCACGAAGTATACCAAATAAATAGCAATGAATGAGCAAGAAAAAGTCCTACTCTATTAAACCACTGATATTTTGGAACTCTTCAGTAATTAGCCTAATCTGAAATTTCCCGAATTTTCCATGACTATATTAAATGTCCCTGTATATTCACAAAGCCTCATGACATATTTATATCATTATACTTTCCATATGGGGTTCCATATTGGCTTATATGCCTATGTCTCAAAAACTATAAGTTCTATGACAGCAAAGTCCATGTCTTTCTCTTCTTTTTATTCCTAGATCCTAACATCGTTCCTGAAACAATAGGTTCTTGGTGAACATTTTAAGAATGAGAAAATGAATAAATTATTCTGTTCATTCACCCAGATTTTCATGCATTTTCCCCAGACCAAGTTCAAAACACAAATTAACACCTATGCATTACTACGGCTTCAATTCCTTAATCATTTATTAATTTCTTATTTGTATTTATCTTTCTTGACTCTGTTTCCTAATATCTACAATCTTCTTGAGTTGTTGGGGAAACAAAAAACTGAATTATCTTCCACTATGTGTTAAAATTTACTTTTAGGACCAAAACTCTTCCTTATGCAACACCTTCATTTCATTGCTGCCTTTTTTCTTTCTACATTAACAAACATTCTTTCCTTCTATTTCAGCCAAAGTAACGAGCCTTTAATTTTATCCTTTAGTTAAAACTTACCTTCTGCTTTAATATTTCCAAAACTATTCCAATTAATTTAAAAAAAGAACAACAAAAAATTGGTCATAAATATTGAATACGAAAAAGTACATTCTGTTTTTTCTTAGCCCTGATGCCTTGCTGTTTTCTCAATTCAGCTTGGCATCTTAAAGTGCCATGAAATAATTAGAGAGATCACAGAAGGCTACCCCTCTCTTTGGCTAGGGAACAAAACATGTCAGATCACCATATGCTACCCCTACACTTCAATGCAACCTTCTGAAAACTCATAAATTTCCAACTTCAGCGTTTCTAAGCAACCACTTTAATATTTTCAACCACAAATTGGATGAAGGCCCCAGTGAAAGCACATAAGGAAAATTCATGGAAATAACCCTAGGAAATGACATGTGCACTCAGACAAAAAGGAAGAGAAAGTGCGTTTCCTTAAAGGATGTCTGGTCTTCATAATTAGTGAGTGTTGTCCTGCAATAGCAAATGCTTTAAATATCAACAATTTTAAAATGAAGCTTAATGATAAGACTTCCTCATACCCTGCTGGTATATTTATTGTTTTAGTACATTTAAGAGTACAAGTGATTTAAACATTTGGGTATAAAAGAATAATTTGACCCTTAGATCTGACTAATATTTTTCAGAGATGCAGTTTTATTTTAAGCATTTAATATTGTTATTCACTTACTCACATGGTCAGTATGATGTAAAGACGTCTGAATTTCATGAATAGGAAATTTACTATATAATAACATACAGAATATTCAACTTTTAATTTTGTCCAAGATTTATCAAACATATAGTCATGAATTCCTCTGAAATATATTCAGTAAACCAGTGAAAATTTTGACATGAAGAAACACCAGTTTAATGACTGGTGTTGGGAATTAAGTATGGAGGCAAAGAACATGATATCTAGATTTGGAATCATCTAGGTCTGAATTCTGATTCACCACCTATTAGTTTGTACAACAGAGGTCCAGGCATGTAAACCCCATTCGGCTCTAAAATGGAGATTCTAATACCTATTTGGATTACTATAATGATTAAATGAAAATCACATGAATTCTAAACTGATGTTAAGAGCTATCATTATTATTATTATTATTATTATTATTATTATTATTATTATTATT
>NW_024427107.1:30212622-30243637 GCF_017311325.1 Ursus maritimus | reverse complement strand
ATTATTATTATTATTATTATTATTATTATTATTATTATTATTTACTTGTATTACCCTTCCTAATTAACTTTTCTTTGGGGAAAGTAGTGTGAAAATATTTTATTCCTCTAAGAAATTAACTCTTTCTGAAATGCCAGTGTGAAATTCTTCAAGCAGCGGAAGAACTTGTCAGGGCATGTGCTAACCGTTTATTCTCCCATACCCCTCAGACAATGGTTTACTTCCTGCTGTCATTTATTGTACTCTAATATACCAAAGGTCTTTTTAGCTCATCTATTTTCTTTTCTTTCCTTTTTTTCTTTTTTCTTTCAGAGACTGGCCACAGCAGTAATCAAACTTACCAAGTAGGCAAGTCATGAACAGAAATGTCACATATCCAGCAGGAATCTACACACAAAGCAATCTCATCCTCTGCCAAAATCCTATTCCGCTGTGGACTGCGTGCATTCCCAGAGCAACACGGTAATGCCTCTGGCCCTAAGTGCTTTGCCTCTGGCTCCTCTTTTCATGCCTACAATTGTTTTATTAGAGGTATCCTCTAGTAGATGTTAGCTTTACTCTCTATTTATTATCACCCAGAAGCTAAGAGTTCATCTATTCAGGAACAAGGGAATACTTTTTTGGACTTCTAATATAGTTTATATTTAGTTTGCAGCTTTGCTCTGAAAATTTTATAACTCCACTGAATATATTCTGTTAGTGACTAACACCTATGGCTTGTATAATACTTTTGACTTTTCAATATCTTTTCACACAAATTTCATTTGATTCTCAGAACCATCCTGCAAATTAGACTGGACAGGTACTATAATACCTCAAGAGAATGTGATTGAAACTTGAATAACTTACCTAAGGCTACAAAGTGTACTGATGTCTGACTCAGGTCTCCTCTGATGGTGTCTTTTCTTACATATTACTTTATATTTTCGTAATACAATAGCAAGGGATCAATAATGGACAGAGATATTTCATAACATGGCTGGAACATTTGTTATATTATGAGTTTTGTTTTATACATAATTTTTAATAATCTGACTTTCCTTGTAATCTCAAGTTGTGAGTAAAGATAGTAAATAATTAGATTGCAGCCAGCAAATATTAATTTTGATTGTTGTCATGAGAACTATGTGTCATTGAAAACAATTGTGATGAATCACATAACTTTACATTTTGTGATATGTGATGTATAATAAGAAATATATAGTTGATCTTTTTCTCTGTTCCTGGCACAGAGTTCCTAAAACTCTTGGAATTTCCTAAGTGACAAGAACAATAAAAGTGTTTTGATATTCACAACAAGCTCCTTTCCACTACACATGAATATATGTTAATGAAGTGACTTTTGGAAAGCACCTAAGGATGGGGGTGCATTGTCATGTCAGACCACCCCCAGACCTCCAGGGATGGAGAGGGACTGGAGATTGGGTTCAATCACCAATGGCCAGTGATTTAATCAATCCTGCCTATGTAATAAAGCCTCCTTAAAAACTCAAAAGGAGGGGATTTCAAGTGCTTCCCGGTTGATGAACACATGGCAATTGGAGAGAGTGATGTACTCAGAGAACAAGGAAGCTTGGTATCCTTTCCCCACACCTTGCCCTATACATCTCTTCCATCTGGCTTATAAACCAGTAACCTAGTAAGTGAAACGTTTCTCTTGAGTTCTGTGAGCACTCTAGCAAATTAATTGAACCCAAGAAGCCTGTTGTTCAAACCTCTGATCTATAGAAGCACATGTGGCAACCTAAGCTTGCAATTGGCATCTGAAAAGAGGGAGCAGTCTTGTAGAACTGAGCCCTTAACCTGTGAGATCTTCTGGTGGATGTGTCAGAAATGAGTTGAATTGTAGGACACCCTGTCGATGTCAGAGAATTACTTGGTAGTGTAAAAACCACCCCTCCATACACATTGTAATTGGAGTCAAAATTTCACATCTATACATTCTAATAGTTGTAAAAAAAAAAAAAAAAAAAAAAAAACCTTTCATAATCATTATTATTTCATTGGAAAATCACCATAATATTATGAGAAAGGTAGAGCAATTATTATTTCCATGATAAATGTTCAAGAAATCTGTACTAAATGAATGGTGAATGAGTGACTTCTTAGTCCATTTTTGATGAGGAAGCTGTCTGTTATGCACTGAACCTATTTCTTCTTGAGGCCAGTTCTTTGGACTTGGTGTGAAAGATTCTTTCCATTACTCTCATGCTCCATGTTAGTTTAAACATAGTCTTAATTTAATTTAGGCATTTAACACTGACTTTATTTTATGACACTGTGGGAGCCATTGCACCAAGAAAAAGAGGTAGATATGGTTTCTGTAATCTAGAAACTTAAATTCTGACTAGAATCACTGAGGCAAGCATATGAGTGCAAAAAAACACAGAGCCATAACGGATATTTACAACAATGAATTACTGAGACATATGGATGACCACTGGTTCTGTTTATGGCTAGAAATAAATATTTTCATGTGGAATTCTGAAAAGTTAGAAGACCAATTTTCTATGAATGTCCATCAATAGTTAACACAAAAAAGAAGTTTTGGGAAAACTATGTTCTGACCTGGCATAGGGAAGCTGGCAGATCTCTATGTAATTTGGGAAGAGTTTAAAAAAGGTAAAAATTTGAGGTTACTTAAATAAAAGTAGAGAGGCTAGAGAGGGGGGAAAAAGAGAAGAAACCAGAGTAAAAGTAACCTACTTTTAAAAGAATGGAGCAAAGATGTTGGTGGATCTTCTCCCCAGAAAAACAATTAAAGTGGTGAAAAATATAAAAAACAATCATTTAAAGTCTCTGAGAATTGTCATAAGGGTACACAGAAAAAGCATAAAAATTCACTCAAAAAATTACTAAATATTGGTAAGAACAAGGAGAGTCTATAGAATTTGATTTCATTTCATCATTTCATTATCCACCTTTACTCCCCAGCTCCACATTATAAAAGCTCTACCCTAGGCACTTGTAGCCAAGAAGACAGGGTTCCCTCTTTTCCAGAATATATGGTATCATCCCAGGAGGGGCAAGTACTGGCATTTCTCACCCCTTCCCACTGTCCCCTGTAGAAGTTCTATTCCAGGCAGGTATTGCAAAGAGGATCCTGGTCTCTCTTTTCCCATCTCACCCCAACTCTGCCCCAAGTGGAGGAGTGGTGGATACTGGGGTCCATCACTTCTGCCCTAGCACACTGTAGGGCGAAGATTCTAGGTCCAGAGAGACAAGCCAAGAAGGCCAGTGTGTACCATGCACACACTCCAGTGCTGACTAGTCAATTACATGTGACTTGGGGAATAACAGATTTCTACTCTAAGCTCCAGTGCAGTAGCACAGTAGTTCTGCCCAGGTGGAAAGGCAGGTCATAAGGATGAAGAGCTCCTCAGCTCTGCCTACAGAGACTGACTTTATTTGTAATAGGAAATCGAGAACTCCATTCCTAAGAGTGTTGTCAAAAGCAATGGATATCTTGGGGCACCTGGGTGGCTCAGTTGTTAAGCGTCTGCCTTTGGCTCAGGGCGTGATCCTGGGGTCCTGGGATCGAGCCCCACATCGGGCTCCCTGTTCCACTGTCAGCCTGCTTCTTCCTCTCCCACTCCCCCTGTTGTGTCCCCTCTCTTGCTGGCTGTCTCTCTCTCTCTCTCTGCCAAATAAATAAAATAAAATATTTTTTAAAAAATGGATACCTTTATGGAGAGCAATTATAAGGAGGCTGGTAACTCTAATACAAGGAAAATTACAGAGAGGCCAAGTGTTTAAAAGAAAGAACCAAGGAAACAGAGAACCCAGAATAGTCTTTCTATAATCACAATCAACTCAATGGGACAGGAAGGCTTTGCACATGCACTAAGCTACACCTATGCAGAGTAAGCAGAGCAGAATGTAGGGGGATGCAGCTCGAAAGCATCCCCAAATGACACACAGACCCATTGACACAGAGCAAAACTTTGAATGGCGACAGGGGCTGATGAGTTTGAATTTTACTCAAGTCCTCTGATCCTGGGAACAGTCAAGGTTAAAGAAATTCTCCACCCTTTGCGTTCTGGAAACAGCTTATACAAAGAAACACACTTTCCCATATGACACAGTTGTTTACTTGTGACAAGACCAGACAGAGACACTCTAAATTCCCATCTGTGCCTCATAAATATTTGCCAAACTACTTGTCCTCACTGATTAAACCAGAACAAAATACTTGTTAAGCAACTTTGGTTAAGTTTCTCTGCTTACCACTTACTCTTGAACTTTGGCCTGCCATAGGACTAAGCCAGCATACAAGGTTTCCTAAACATGCCCTCCTGAAAATGGGCTGACATCAGGATAATTCTTTGATCTGCTCTCTCATTGTTCTACCCTTCCATCCTACCTATCCACATCCACATCTTTCTAGCTTTCTCCCTATTGCATTCTCCCTATTGCAATAGTCCCTTTCCTCCCCTTTGCAGTAATCTCATCAAAAAAGTTTTTCCTTACCTATGTCTTATTTTTTTTTTGGCAGTGCTTAAATAAAATTTCTCACCAAATACTGAGTGAACAATAATCTACTCTGACCCAGCCAGAATTTAAAATAATATCATAGTCATCCTGGAAGCATGGGGAAGATTATGTGCAGCCCAAGGCTGTGCTTTCCCATGAGAAATCAGAGAAGAAACCTCCAACCCACTAGTCCCAGACTAAAGAGGGACAAAGAGCATAAAAAGTGCTTGAACTGATATAGGAGCCTTTAAGCAAACGTGTATACCAACAGTAAAGGATAAAAATATAATTGACTAAGGGGGCTTAAGAATAACCTTAATCAAAAAATTTTATGCCAATCTCCTAAGTAGCTCAGATAAAAGATAAATTAAAAGGGACTGTCATCATGATCATAATCATCATCATCATCATCATCTTAGCAGGGATGTCAGAGGCTGCACATAGCAGGGGGGAAACACTTTACAGAATTTGCTAAGTCAAGTCACTAAGTAAAAACACAAATGACCAACACCAAACAATAACACTTCTAGGGGATCAGCTGCTACAATGTATTATCTAAAATGTCTAGCTTTCAACAAAATATTAGGGGATATGCAAGGAACCAGGAAAATGTGAAACATATTCAGGGGTGAAAAGCAGAAAATAGAAATTGCCTTTGAAAAAGTCCAGATGATGAACTTAGCAGATGAGGATTTCAATCACTGATTATAAATATGTTCAGAGAACTAAAGGAAACCATGCATAAAGAATCAAAAACATATATAATAACAATTTACCATCAAACAGAGAATATCAATGAAGAGATAGAAATTATTTAAAAAACAAAAGGCAATTCTAGACTTGAAAAGTACAATGACTGAAATGAACACTTTGCTAGAGAGGCTCAAAAGCAGATTGGAACTGGCTGAAGAAAGAATCAACAAATGTTATGAGAGATCAAAGGACATCATGCAATATGAAGAACAGAAAAGAGAAACAATGAAGAAAATTGAACAAAACCTGAAAGAAATGTGGGATACCATTACACATATCAACATATATGTAATGAGAATACCAAAACAATTTTTAAAAGGGAAGAGAAAAAAAAATTTGAAGAAATGTCTGAAAATTTCCTTAATTTGATGGAGAATGTTACTTAACAAACTTTAAGTAAAATAAATTTATAGAGATCCATAGTTGAAGTGTTAAAAGACAGAACATTTTGGAAGCAACAAGAGAAAAACAACTCATAATGTACAAAGGATTGCAATAAGATTTATATCTGACTTCTCATTAAAAACAATGGAGAACAGAGAGCAGTGGGATCACATTTTCAAAGTGCAAAGGTCAACCAAGTACCTTAAAGCTAGCAAAATTATCATTCAAAAAAGTAGGTGAAATAAAGATATTCTCTAACAATAAGGTTGTTAGCAGATCTTCCCTACAAGAACTACTAATGAAGTTCTTCATGCTGGAAGCAGTTAGCATCAGCCAGTAATTGAAATAGACACACATTAAAAAAAAAAGTGTTCAAAAAGGTGATTATGTAGGTATCACAAAAGACAGTATAATTGCATATTTCTTCAACCAAAGAGTCCTCTGGACTAACTTAAGAAGAAGCTGCATAAATTAATGTGTGTAAAATTGAACAGACTTTTGAAAGTGTGGTTGGCAAAATAATGTCCTCATTCCCAAGATGTCCACATCATGATCCCATGATCCCTGGAAACTGTGAATAGTTACCTTACATGAAAAAGGGGATTTTGCAAATGGGATTAAGATGAAGGATTCTGAGACAGGAAGACTATCTGGATTTAACCAAATGGGCCCAACCTAATTATATGAGTCCTTAAAAGTAGAGACCATTTCCCAATTGAGGTGGATTAGAGGGAATGTGATTATGGAAGGAAGATCAAAGGGTTGCAGTATAAAAAGAACTTAATATGCCAAGGCTGGTTTCAAAGGTGAAAGGAGGGAACCATGAGCAAATGTAGGCATTCTCTAGAATCTGGAAAAGGCAAGGAAACGTAATCTCACCTAGAGTCTACAGAAAGAACATAGCCCTGCCTATGCCTTGATTTTAGCTCAGTGAGACCTGTCTCAAACTTCTTATCTGTAGAGTCACTTAAGATATAAATTTGTTTTGTTTTAAGCCACAATCTTTGTGGTAATAAGTTATGGCAGCACTGGATAACTATTACAAATGGTAAAATCTAGTGAGTAATTTTAAAATACCACAAAGAGTCAGATAAAACTCAGACAGATTGCTTCACTGGTGAATTCCATCCAACATGCAAAGAGAATTCATATTAATACTTCTCAAACTCTTCCAAAAAACTGGGTAAAGGGAACACTTCGCAATTCATTCCAAAAAGCCAGTATTTAATACCAAAATCAGACAAAAATATCTCAAGAACTCTAAGTATAGACCAATATCTCTTATGAATGTGGACTGAAAAGTGCTCAACAAAATATGAGCAAATTAAATTAGCAATATAAGAATTGTAAAGACCAAGTGGGACTTGCCAGGAATGCAAGGGTGGTTCAATATAAAATCATTCATATTAAAAGGAAAAAGAATGGGGTGCCTGGGTGGTTCAGTTGGTTGGCTCTTGATTTCATCTCAGGTCATGATCTCGGGGTCAGGAGATTGAGCCCCATGTCAGGCTCTATGCTCAGTGGGGAGTCTGCTTCTCTGTCTTTCTCTCTCCTTCTGTCCCTGCCCTCCATTTGTGCTCTCTTTCTAAAATAAATAAATCTTTAAAAAAAAAAATAAGGGTGCCTAGGGCCTCAGTCAGTAAAGCATCTGCCTTTGGCTCAGGTCATGATCCCAGGGTCCCAGGATGGAGTCCTGAGTCAGGCTCCCTGCTCAGCGGGGAGTCTGCTTCTCCCTCTTCCTCTGCCCCCCCACCCCCCCGCCGTTCACGGTCTCTCTCTCTCTGGTGATTTCTCTCTTAAAACAAGAAAAAAAAATTTTTAATTAAAAAATAAAAGGAAAAAGGAGAAAAGCAAATATGATTATCTCAATGGAGGCAGAAGCAGCATTTGACAAAATTCAACTCCCTTTCATGATAAAAGCACATGATAAACTTAGAAGAGAACTTCTTCAACCTGATAAAGGCATTTATGTGAAACTCACACCTAACATCATTCTTGGAAGTGAAAGACTAAATACTTTTCCCCTAAGATCAGGAACAGAACAAAGATGTCTGTTCTTGTCACTTTTACTTAGCACTGTAGTGTAGGTTCTAACAAGAGAGATTAAGCAAGAAAAAATAATAATACAATGTATCCATATTGCACCGGAAGAATTAAAGATAATTTCCTATTATTTTTTTCTATCATTTTCTATTGTTTTTTTCTTTTTTCAAATTTCACACACACAGTAAGTCCATTAAAAAAACTATTAGAACTAATAAATTCATCAAGATTCAGTATACAAAGTCAATATAAAAAATTTAATTTTATTTCTCTATACTAGAGAAAACATCCTTAAAATGAAATTAAGTAAGCAAGTCATTTAAAATAGAATCAAAAAGAATAAAATACTTAGGTATAAATTTAACAAAATAAGTATAAAACTTGTGTAATGAAAACTATAAAACACTGCTGAAAAAAAAGAGAATACCAAAATAAATAGAAATACATTCCATGTTTATAGATTAGGAAACTTGTTATTTTTAAGTTGGCGATACTCTCCCAATTAATCTACAGATTCAAAGCCATTCCTATTAAAATCCCAGCTGGTATTTTTGCAAATTTACATAGAAATAAAAGGGACTCCATTTAGAAAAAACAATATAGAAAAATAAGAATAAAGTAAGACAACTTAGACTTTCCATTTTCAGAACTTGCTGAAAATCTACATTAATCAGTATACTGTGGTAGGGGCATAAAAATAGATGTATAGATCGATGGAATAGAATGGAGCCCAGAAATAAACTCTTGACTTTATCGTCAATTTTTAAAAAGTGTACCAGGACAATTCAATGGTGAAAGAACAGTCTTTCAACACATGATACTGGAACAACATGATCATGGACCTAAATGTAAAAAGAAAGCAAAAATCTAAAAACTCTTAGAAAAAATTATTAGAGTAAATCTTTATGATCTTGGGTTCGACAAGGTTTCTTAGCTATAACACCTAAAGCACAAGTGACAAAAGAAAAAATAGATAAATGGAACTACATCAAAATTAAAATACAAACTTTTGTGCTCCAAATGACACCATCAAGAAATAAAAAGACAATCCACAAAATGGGAGAAAATATTTGCATATCATATATTTGATAAGAGATTTACATATAGAATATATAGTTTATACAACTTAATGAAAAGACAAATAATCTAATTAAAAATGGGTGAAGGATTTCAATAGACATTTGTCCAAAGAAGGCATACAAATGGCCAATACAGGTATGAAAATATGTTAAATGTCATTAATCGCCATAGAAATGCAAATCAAAACCACAAAGATATTTACTTCATACTCAATATTATGGCTGTGATAAAGATAGACAATAACAAATGTTGATAAAGAACAAGAGAAATTGGAGCTGTTATCCATTGCTGGGTGGGAATGTAAAATGGTGCAGCCACTGTGGAAAACAATTTAGTGGTTCCTTAAAAAGTTAAACATAGTTACCATATGACCCAGTTATTCCACTTCTAGGTATACACCCAAGAGAAATGAGAACCTGTATGTGAATGTTCACACTAGCATTATTTATAATAGCCAAAGTTTAAAAACAGCCCAAACATCCACCACCTGATGAATGGATAAATAAAAGGTATAACTATGTAATGGAATATTATTCAACAATGAAAAGGAATAGAAGACTAAACATGCTGTGACATGGATGAACCTTGAAAACATTAGGAAAAGAGAAAGAAGTCTATCATAAAAGATCAAAAGTTATAAATTCTATTTATATAAAATGTCCAGAATATGCAAATCTATACAGACAATAGATTAGTAAATTACTTAGGCTCGAGGTAGGGGCAGCATAACAAATTGACTGCTAATGGAGTTACTTTGGGGGAGACAAAATCTTTTAAGATTATATTTTGGTGATGGTTGCACAACCGTGACTAAAAAGCATTGAATTGTACACTTTAAATTGGTGAATTGGGGGCACCTGGGTGGCTTAGATGGTTAAACATCTGACTTGATTTCAGCTCATGTCATGATCTCAGGGTCATGAGATCGAGCTCAGTGTGGAGCCTGCTTAAGATTCTCTCTCTCCCTCTCTCTCTGCCCTCTTCCCCACCCTTCTCTCTCTAAAAATAAATTAAAATAAAATGAAAATTAAAAATAAACAAATTATAAATGGGTGAATTGAATAGTATATGCCTTATATCTCAATAATGGTACCTTTAAAAAAGCTGCTGCTTTGAGAAATGGTTAAGGGTCCTTCGACTAAAAGAAACAAAGAGATCAACTCTGTCCAAATGAAGAAAAAAAAAAAAGGTATTAACTGGAAAAAATTGGGGCATTTTTACTGAAATGAATAGGCATATAACCGAGGCTTAGGAAGGGAAGGGACAATTTCTCTGGGCTTCAGATGGACAAGTTTATAGACATTCTCCAGGTGCTACCATTGTGTGCTTCAGATCATAGCCAGACTCTGTGCCCCTTTGTTTACTGTCAGATGGGCCAGCTTTGATTACATGGTCAAGGAGAATGTTCCCCTGCGAGTGCCTTTAATTTCCAGAAAACATTTCACAAAAAACCACAATTTTCCTTAAGCTAAATTCTTCTAATAATTTACCAATATTTATCTGGAAAATAGTTCCAACTGGTCACCAATAATCATTTTATCAATTATTTCCTTTGACTAGCCAAATCCATTCCACAGCAATTTTTCTTTGCTTTCCAGCAATGACTTTTGAGGAATAAAATCTTCCTCTGTATTTGAAAGTTCAGATATTTTACTTCTTTCAATTGTAAGAGACTTTATTAACAACAGAACGGGTTTCTCTCTTTCAGCACCAGTGTCTCTTATTTATTTTCTATTAAAAGAAATATCTGCAAAAAGTAATAAACTAAAACAAACAAACAAAACCCAAAGGATATAAAATGTAAAGTTAAGTCTTCTTATTCCATCCAGTTGAACTACCCAGAGGCAACTATTTTTTAATAACAATTTTGGGAGAATTTTTAAAATGCAGCTCTATCTAAAGACACTAAAATGGCTCATAATTTCATCACCCGGGTAACTTACCATTGTTATTTTAAATGAATACATAGGTAATGTATGCACTTGGCCATAAAATGATACAAAAAAGACAAAAAATATATTTCTCGATTCTCCTTGCAGACAAGATTTTCACTTCTATTCCCCAGTAGTTACCTGTCCCAATGTTTATTTGCTTTTGAAATGAAAAGCTTATATCAGTATTTGTAGACTTACTGCATTCACTTTTCTTTCTCTCGTTACTAAATATTTTATTCATATTAGAGAATAATAATGAATTAATATTTATGTACTCCCCTCTTAGCTTTAAGAGATTTACAAGTACCTCTAGCTACATTAGGGATAGTTTACATTTAGATCCATTTAGGTGAAAATATTTTTCCCTTCCACCTACAACCAAAGGCTATAAACAGCATATTTCACTAACAGGCTGGAATTATTTTATGTATTGATATACATATGTTTGTTTTGTTTATCTATTTCACTAAGTTGAGTTCCTGCAGATGTCTCCATTCTAATGGCTTACTGTTGTGCTTGAATCCTAGATTTTGTATTCCATTTCTTACAGAGTAAAGACCCATTTGGTATGAAGCTCTGGGCCAACAGGTATCCAAGAGGCTGTTGTGCTCACTCACTTGTTGGGATGTTCTGTTCTCTTTTCGGTCTCACGGAATTTTCCATACTTTCTTGCCTTCTCCCCCAGTATGTTTGTAAAACATGCTTTTAATGCTTAATCTCTTAGGAGATTTGTTCTTGTCCACTATATATTCATTCCCTAAACAATAAAAAATATTTTTCTCTTGGTTTTGAACTTTATATAAATGGAATCATATAATTTGAGTTCTTTTGTATAAAGCTTCTTTTGCTCAACATTGTGACTATAGGAATTCTGTTGGTGTGTAAAGTATAGTCCATCCAGTTTCATTGCTGTATAATAGTCATTTGTACAATTATACAAATGCATTTATCTTTTATACTGCAGACAAATATTTTGGATGTGGAGAGTTATTTCAAAAAAAAGTGTTGCTGTGAAAAATTTTACACATATATCCTCCAACATACATGTATGCATTTCCTTAGAGGATATTCACAGGAGTTGAAGTATTGGTTTTAGAGTATGTATGTACATATTCTGTGTTGGCAAATTCCTTACCAAAATGGATTTACCAAGTTTCTGTTCCCACCAGCAGTGTACAAGAGTTTCTATTGCTCCACATTTTCACCAGCGTTAGATTGTGCCACACGTTTTTTTTAAATTTAAATTCAATTAATTAACATATAGTGTATTATTAGTTTCAGAGGTAGAGTTCTGTGATTGTCATACATTTTTGAATGTTGCTAATTTGGTGAGTATGTAGTAATATTGCATTGTGGGTTTAACTGGCATTCCCTGATTGACAATGTGGTTGAACATCTCTTCTTTCATTGTCTCCTCTGCTTCTTTCCTTCTATTAATTGAACGTTTTAGTATCTTGCCCATTTTTCTATTGGATTGTCTGAGGGTTTTCTTTCTTTTCCTTTTTGAATATAGATTTTCATTATCTATTAAAACTCACTAGGAAGGACACAAATGAGGCTAGGCTGGAAATTTTCCTTTCCCTTACGGATATAGATTATGTTGACACTTCTAGGAAATACACACATAGGGAAAAATAAGGCAATATCTGAGGAGAACCAGCAGGAAAATTCTCAAGGAAAAGGAAAATACTAAAGTTAAGATATAAAGAAGATAGATGTAGAATTGTTATCACACATCTGGAAGATCATAGGGAAAGAAAAAAATAAAAGGGGAGGAAATCACAATTGAGACCACCCTAGAATTTAAAAAAGGGAAAAAATGATGTTAGCCTACAGAATGAAAGTTTTCCTCACAAAACAAATAGGATAGAAAAGAAAAAAAGAGATAGGTCTTTTTTTTTTTTTTTTTTTTTTGAGATCAGAAACAGAGAGACAGCAAAAGAAATCAAAGAAGTAAATTTATCTGTAAATGAACATGAATTGACTCTGGATACAAGATTACAATGGAGCAATATTCTCAGAGTGATGAAGGAAGAATATTTGAACCTAAAATGTTAATGTCTAGCTAAACTTCACTTAAATGCAAAAACAAGATAAAGTGGGTCTCAGACACATTAGACCCTGTTTAAAAATGTTTTTTGAGAAAAAATTCAAAAGAATCCAAAAATAAATAGTACATAATCTCTACCATAGCAACATAATTATTCATTTAAATTAAGAAACATAGGGGTGCCTGGGTGCCTCAGTCATTAAGCATCTGCCTTCAGCTCAGGTCATGATCCCAGGGTCCTGGGATTGAGCCCTGCACTGGGCTCCCTGCTTGACGGGGAGCTGCTTCTCCCTGTCCCTCTGCCTGCTGCTCCCCCTACTTATGTTCTCTCTGTGTGTCAAATAAATAAATAAAAATTTTTTAAAAAAGAAATAAATTAAGAAACATATATCAATAAACAAAACAAAAATATAGATTTTTAAAACATATATGCATATCCATGACCACATATTTAATACACGAGCATGGCTGTCCATGGTGGAGGTAGGGGTGAGTATAGGAGTGGGAATGGAGAATGAAAGGGAAAAAATACATAAAAAGTTTTAAAAAAAGAACTGAGTTACATAAACTGTTAATGCTGTGTTTTGTGTATCTCAAATCCTCCCTGGCCCACTGCTGAAAAAAATAAGAAGGAGGAGAAGGAGAAGAAGAAGAAAAAGAAGGAGAAGAAAAACATTGCAAATGAGCCAAAAAACCAAGCAAAGTACAAGGAGAGTTTGAATTACACAATTATAATTATAGAATTGATCACATCACTTTCAGAAACAGAAAAGCTTGATGCAAAATAGGCAAAGATGGAAAATATTTAAATAACCATGAGTTAATAATACATATACACAAGCTACATGTAAACAATGCATCCTTTTCAAGCCTTCAAAACAATAAACAGAAATTTGGACTACACTGAAGTTAATATTTCAGTTCAGTAAGGAGCACCATACACAAAATTAACAGACATTGCCAGATGGGAAAAAAGGGCATTTTCAATGTCTCAGCCCATCAAATAATTAATATCAGGAAGAAAAAAGATACTGTTGATAATAGACAACAAACAAAATGAAATAGAGAAATGATCACAGGTTATAAATAGCCAACATACAAAACAAGAAAATCCTAATGACTTAAAAATACATAAAGATGGGGCGCCTGGGTGGCACAGTCATTAAGCGTCTGCCTTCAGCTCAGGGCGCGATCCCGGCATTATGGGATCGAGCCCCACATCAGGCTCCTCCGCTATGAGCCTGCTTCTTCCTCTCCCACTCCCCCTGCTTGTGTTCCCTCTCTCGCTGGGTGTCTCTATCTCTGTTAAATAAATTAATAAAATCTTTAAAAAAATACATAAAGATATACTCAGCCTTGACAGATAATCAGAGAATAATTGAAACAATGAGACATTACTGGTCATCCTTAAGTTTGACAAAATATTATATTCAGGTAATTCCAAGGATTATCAAACATATGAGAAAGCAGGATCCTTTGTTCTCTGTTGAGAGGAGGCCAAACTGGTAAAGCATTTTGAAGAGCATTATGCAGTATTTAGGAGAGACTATGGAGGCATGTACATAATGATTCAATAATATATGAGTCAGAGAAACTATAAACAGATCCAATAGGGTACAGGTATGGGGTTGTTCATCTCTCCACTGTTTGAGGTAAATAGGAACTTAAGCAACTAAGGTGAACATCACTTGAGAAATTGCAGCACACTGGCCGAGAGCTTGTGCTAAGGATATAACAGGAAAACATGTTTGTGACCTTGCGGGCTTCAGCGTAAACATCAAAGCACAGCAGCCGGGAATGCCTGGCTTGCCCAGAGGCCGGGAACGCCCAGCTCGCTCAGGGTGGAACGCTGCCCTCAAGTAAGGAAAGCGGCCAGGAACGCCTGATCCACTAAAGGGCAGAACGCTACCCCAACCGAAACTTGATTGCTCTTGACAATAGCCTGCGGAGTCCTTAGAAACATGTTTAAGAATAGGCCTCACTTGCTGAACATTACATCATCTAATCCCATGACCTTCCCAGTGATGTACTACTATTCACTAGGATGTAATACAGATCATCCCGTTGATTGTCTTTGATTGTTTATTGCCAATAAATACACGAGGTTGCAGCTGTTCGGGGCGATCACACTCTTGGCAGTGGCATGCCTTGTGGTCATCCCCTGCACCCACGCTCTCTTTCGCAAGCTAACCTGTCTGTGCCTCGTCCTTCTCCCGAATCAATGCCACGGCTCCGCGGGCAGTGTCGCGGCAGGAAATGGAAAAGTCAAAGATGGTAGATACATAAAGTGGAAAATTATACAGGAGACAAAAGCAATGTAATACACCACACACACACACACACACACACACACACACACACACACCCTATTAGGAATGGAATTGAAAATGCAGTGCCTTAGGCTTACTTTCACCTGCTATGGCCTTTCTCAATCCCCTTCTCACAACACTACTAGACTGGCTGGTCTAGAATTTTAGTTCTTGATTGATCTGGGTGTTTTTTTAAAAAATAAAAAAAGAGTGGGATTAATTATGAAAAAATTCAGCATTATCAAAGACAGAACTCTTAAATTAATAGGGATAAAATGAGGAACACCCAAAGTACAGGGATGCTTCTGGTTTAGCCACATAGTTTGGAAAAGAGCTCAACCTGCAAAACTGTTCACCTGCAATTGTCATCTAGCATGTTGATGTAAATGTACCAATTTATTTTTAAAGCATGGACTCTAATAATATATTTCTGATTACTTTAAAGCACTTTTCCATTTCTACCTCCTGCATTTAATGACTAGTTGATGGGATTAGTAATTTGAACTAGAATGAAGAGATAAAAGTGGCTAAATCAGGTGAATGAGGTGAAAATATCCAATTCCAACATGAAGACTATACAGACTGAACAAGTGACCAAATAACTAATTTTGAAAACAGAAACAACTGAATAGTTAATATTTTGGATTTAGTTGGAGCTGCACTACTGACTTCTGTGCTAGATTCACCATAGCAAAACGAACACAGATGTGGATACTCAGACTCTTGCACTCATCGACAACCTTCATCGTCCACACTGAAAGGACTGCTGTTAAATAATCACACACATTAAAAAGTTCTAGGCTAAGAAGCATTGGTTGTAGGAAATAGTTGTTCTTAATTTTACAGCAATATTGGGACAAGATTAGTTTCCACTAAGAATAGGGGTGGTGATGAGAAGGACTTTGTTCACTCTGAGTAGAGTAGCAATCTGGGCTGCTTCTCATGATGTACAAGTTTGGGCAGAACATGTGTCAAATAATGCTGAACTGATCATACTTTAAAAGGTTCAATCTCAGATAATCCAGTAAACCCAAAATTCTATGACCAGCCAGAGAAAAGTTTTAGTACTTACTCTACCACTTTCCTAGTCCAGACTTTCATCATGATCAGGTAACCTTGATCTAGTCAACCTCTTTTTTTCCGGAAGATCCAAAGGAAATATGGAAAATAAAGGTGAGCATGAAAGGTAGACAATTTTTTAATAATTAACCCCACTCTTTTTTGAAAAGGAAATCCATATATTCTGACGTTGAAATACCTCCCAGCTTTTGAACCACAGCCACACAGAGGCAATACTCTCAAAAACAACAAAAGTTCTATTCTTTTGTGGAGCAAGTGGGACTGTATCACTAGTCCAGTATCATATTTCTCTTGTAAGAGATTTCAAGTATAAACCCAGCTCATTCCACATATCTTCCAGTATTATCACAAGGCAAGCACATGAGATTTGAGTCTGTTCTCCCAGTTTCCTAAGGACAGTACTAACTTCCATTCTTTCCCAAAACTATGCTGGAAGAAACCTCTCTAAGTTAAACAAATGATTTTTTCCCAATCTAAACCCCACACTTACCAAGAAAAATGTCACTTGATCCGTCTCAATTGAAAGCAACCATATTTTCTGTCATTACCCTCTCAGTATTTAGGTTGTCATATCATTATTTCCCACATTCTAGGATTCCATATATCACAATGCATCTGTTGCCTGCCCGACTTACACTTTACTAGCATACAAGTCTCCAATTTGGTCTCAGCAACAGTAACCATGTGTCATGGTGGTATGGTGGTTTCCATCTGCACCTATGGATTTGACAATCTCTCAAAAATTGGGATTCCTTTTTAAAATTAGAATGCCATAATTTCTCTCTTCACTCAACATTTTATGTTCAACCCTTGCTTTTTTTTTTTTTTTTTTAAGGGCCCAATGCAGGGCTTGAATTCACAACCATGAGATCGAGACCTGAGCTGAGATCAAGAGTCGAATGTCTAACCGAGCCACGCAGGCACCCCTATATTCAACCCTTTCTATTACACACACACACACACACACACACACACACAATTTAGAGAAATATGTATATGCACACAAGTAGGTATATAACTATATGTGTATTTACATGTCTACAGCCAGAAAAACACTAATCATTTCACTCAATTCTGCTTCTATTATATGTATATAATTTCTTCTATCACATCTCAGGCAAGAGCCCATTAAGTCTCTTCTTAAATATCCCTAAAAATGTACAGTTGATCAACATTTAAAATTCTGATAGCTGCAGCTATACAGTGTTAATTCCCATAATAAATTTAACTCTTTCTATATATAATATTTACCCACTGGTTCTTGTTTTCCTCTTCA
Source organism: Ursus maritimus (assembly GCF_017311325.1). Classification (NCBI taxonomy): domain Eukaryota; kingdom Metazoa; phylum Chordata; class Mammalia; order Carnivora; family Ursidae; genus Ursus; species Ursus maritimus. The sequence continues at coordinate 30,226,255 of NW_024427107.1, read as the reverse complement.
GAATCATTATGAGCTACATGCAGTTTTTCATGGTAACTTTATTATGTGCATTTTTTTTCAAGACAAACCAAGAACAAAGACAAAATACTTGAACAAAAACTGTCCAGCCCCCAATCATAGGTTTCCTGCTTTATAATTATCTGAGCAATAATGATATGGGAATAAATTTTTGAAAAACTTATGATGGTACCAATGGAACCATTTCTAGTACCAAAACAGACAGCAGGAAGCCCTTTAGTAAAAGTAGGATAAACATTCAGGCAGCTTCCTGAAAAACCTATGAAAAAATAAAATCTTCTTAGGGTAACTTTTTAAAAATCTTTTTAATAATAGGGCAAATCCTTAAAAAGAAAAACTGGAAAATAAAAGTCACTAACAGTAGGAAGCGACATGTAAAGACAGATGTGACTTTTCAGTTTTGCTTCAAAAGAGCATTTAAGAGTTACATAACTCCTTGGATAACAAGAATTCTGAGAAAAAGCTGGATTGAAAGCTGTGACAGATGTTACCACAAAATAAATACCTAAATTATTCTTTTTCCCAAGAGAATGAGTAGTAGAAAGAAGAGGAATCGTGTTTCTTTATATTACCTGGGGATACATATCTTAGTGACATTTTTAAAAACAGGTTTAAGTATAACATTTAAAAGAGGACTGCTGGATCAATGGTAGCAGCAGGGATTAGAGAGGTAAATTGTAACTGAGAGCCTATGACTCTNCCCCTGGAGCTTTTTTTTTTTTAACTCAACTCTTGGTTATTCAAATAGACCCTAATTATGCTCTCAACTTTGAATTTCAATATACTAAAAAAAAAATAAAATAAAAGATGATTGGTGATGTTTTTTGAAAAGAACAAAACTTAAAGCCTCAGAATGAAAATATATTTGGTCTGGCAACACACAGTTGATAGCAAAACTCCATAGTATTATATAAACAATCTTCTAACATCTCAGTGCTTTGTTCTGTGGTCAGATTGTTATATTTTTTTTCTTTCTTTCAATTCTGATCTGTCCCCTCTACCATCATAGTGGGCCAGGGAAGTTGGTTTTGTTCCATATAATAACCTAATCTACCCTATCAAGAGTCCCAGACACATATCCAACAATTCCAAGAACAATTCTGTTTATTAGTATTCAGATCATTTAGGTTACTTCAAATAATATTATCTGAGCATCCATATGCCAGGCAATTTAATTGTTGCTCAAGATATAAAAACAAATAAATATGACCACTCCCAACAACAAATATTTATTCACATAATTCAAGACAACTAAAATCCATCAGGCAATTTGGCAATATTCTGCTTCATTTTAGTTCTGGAAAACTGTCCAGGGTGTGTGTGTGTGTGTGTGTGTGTGTGTGTGTGTGTGTGTGTGTGTGTTGGGGGGGCCATTTTATCCCCAACATATGATCCCCATTACCATCATTTATGACTTGGGACATGTTGCTATGTCTCCCTGAAACTCATTTCCTCCTCTCTAAAACAGAGTACTCGTGATTCCTCACAAATTGTTGAGGGAGCACGTGAGAAAATGTACGTACTCATGCCTAGACCATAAGAAATATTCAATAAACATTCATTACTACATCTTGACTATTATTAGTTATTTGAATGAATAAAATTTTCTGTAATCACATAATTTTAGAGTTCATGTATTTCAACAGTTTCTTCATAGTGTTCAGGTAAAATGGGTACCCTAGGCAATGAATCATTGACAATACCAAAAATATAACCCAGGATTCTTTATTCCAAGACCTTTCAATTTAAATTTTCATTTAGTTCCTTAACATAAGCCTATCTCCTTGCCTCTTCCTTCTCTAGGGTGCTTATATATTTTTAGGTAGGCTATCTACAATTTCGACCGCATACACTGTCCAAGCTTTTAACAAATATATATAGCAGAAGCAGGACAAGAATTCAGATCCTGACTCTCACTAATTGCTCTTTGGTAGTTAGTATAGGCTCTAAGTAACTACCTAAATAGATAGATGGATAGATAGATAGATAGATAGATAGATAGATAGATAGATAGATAGCTCTAAGTAACTACCTAAATAGATAGATAGATAGATAGATAGATAGATATAGATATAGATATAAAAGTTTATCTTGTCCAGTCCAAACCACCATCGAAATGACACTGTGTTGCAGTGTGATGAGAATTTATATTGACTTAAAAAACATACAGACTTTTAATTTTCCAGTTATTGTGACAAAGACATAAAACATCACTATTATTGACATTGACTTAATGCGTAAGAGTCAGGAAGAAAATTTATCTTATCCAGGGTGACTATTTCACTATCGCTACCAACATAGGTAGAATTCACACACCTGTCCTTAGGCATGACCATTCTTAGATAACATTTAACAGTACTATATATTCGTGTAAGATATATAAGAAAAAAAGTACTATGCCAACATGGAAAAAGATTGACCTGTGAATGTTAGGTCAAAAAAGATCATGATGCTCAAACAGCACAGATGCAAACAATGGTGGAGCCCCCCGAAATCCTCAGTCACCTTCAACACATACATGAAATAGATCTTTTCTCTTAAACAAACCTCATATTTCCCCTTTCTGCCTCTCATCACCAGAGCTTTACTTCAGATGCTCATGATGTCCTGGTTAGAGTATTACCAGGTGTCAACTTACTTTAGTCTCCCCTTACTGTAGGCTGTCCTTCATCATTTTGTCACTGTCAACATCACGTTTTTATTTTTATTTTTTAAAGATTTTATTTATTTATTTGAGAGAGAGAGAGAGAGCATGAGAAAGCACAAGCAGGATGAGGGGCAGAGGGAGAGGGAAAAGCAGACTCCCCACTAAGCAGGGAGCCCAATGTGATGCAGGGCTCAATCCCAGGACCCCAGGATGAGGACCTGAGCCAAAGGCAGACACTTACCTGAGTGAGGCACCTAGGTACTCCAGCATCACATTTTTAAGCCCTCAATTCAAATAATTCTTTTCTTTTCCTCAGAGGCCCACTCCCTTATTTTTTATCCATTCAACCTTTCTTATAATTTCTCAAACACATCATATATTTTTACTTTGTTTTGCGTCTTCTGAAATAATTTTACTTTTCTTCATATCATGATGAAAATTCATTGCCTATGACTGTCCCCCATAAAAAAAAATCACCCCCCTCCCTATTCCTTAAACACCAGTAACATTTTATCTGTCTTCTCTAGCAGACTAACTTCCTCAAAGACTGTTGGTCAACTCTGTAACCTCCTCCTTCATAACCTCCACAGTCCCAACCTGGCACAGTACCCAACATGTAGTATGCACTCAAGGAATGCTTGTTGAATGAATGACTGAATTGAGTAACATGCTGCATTTTGTGTACTACAGAATAAAATGGTATAATGTGGACTAAGTACTTGAGTATTAAATTTTTTTTCTACACAGGTTGGTGTATTTTTCTTCCCTCTTCAAAATGTGACAGGGTTAAGAAATTATGCCCACAATGACTCAGAAATCATGGAAAATGGGAAGGAAGAGGGACAATTGCTCTTACCTTGGGTTAAACTTAAGCATAGATAATTACCCATTTTTTTTTTATCTAATGACCATTTGAAAGGAAATCGACAGGTAGTTTTTAAATCAATTCTATAATTTCTTGAATGTTCAGAGGAGAAATTAGCCTCTTAAAAAGTAAAAAGCATTACCTATCAGAAACCAAGCAACAACAACAATGAATTAGAAATATAAAACTTCAGTGAAGCATGACTCTTACCCCAAGTGCTATTTAATAAATGCTGCCTAGGATCTTACTCATCAGTTATCTTTGCTTTAGTCTCCATTGGTTCATTCCTTTATTCAATAAGCATGTATTAAAAGATAAAGTAGTAAGTTGGTAAAAGCTTAAATTCGAGCTCTAATTATAGGCTGATGCTTCCATCACACATCCCTCCCTCTCACACTGAGAAGCAAGGTCTGATAATTCCAAAATATGAAGGATTTCTTTTTTTTTTTTTTACTTGATATATAGAACTTCTTTATTGGTAATCATTAGTATTTCTTAGAGAGAACAGATCAGGAGCAGAAGGGAGAAAGTCAGCCAGTCATTTGACCAGAGATTTAGAGTAAGAATATGAGTAATGAGGAGGAAAAAGTCCAGGAGTTAAGATGGGAGAATGCTAGAACTACCTAACCCATTTCACAAATACTTGCAAAATGTATGAATTAATTAACTCTGAACTTGAAGCTTCTACAAATATCACTTAGGGGAAAAAAGAGCCAAAGTCATGAGAGTGGTACCAAGGAAGATAGGGCATTTTTCACTGTCATAGGCAATAACTGACTTTCCAACCACTCAAACTGCCCAAGCAATAGAGAGGATCCTAGGTGAAAAATGTTAGAGAGGACTCCAGTAAAGACATAGAAAACTCAAACCAACTCACTAAAGACCCTATCTTTTTCAAAGATAAATCTGTTCATTCCAACTTATTTATTCATTCAACATTTCAAATAATCAATGATGTGACAATCACTATATTTACCACAGAGGATACAAATATTCATAGCACATGTAATTTTTGCCCTCACAAAGCTTATAGTAAAGTAATGGAAAAATATAAATTGATCAGTTAACCAAAACAAATATAAAATTACATTCTATTGTTATTAATTGAATACATAATCATACTTAGGTACAGCAGCTTGCTGGATCAAAACACGGAAAGTGGGCTGAGTTAAATAAGGAAAACTTTTCATTTATTTAACAAAATTAGCTAAATGTCTACTATACGTCAGACACAGCAAAGGAAAGAGAAACAAGTGTGTATAAGGCAGAGCTCCCCATTGATGGATGAATCAATAAAGAAAATATACACATACACACAGTGGAGTATCATTCAGCCATAAAAACAAAGGAAATCTTGTCAAAGTCCATGGGTGGACCATGAGGGTATTATTTTAAGTGAAATAAGTCAGATAAAGACAAATACTAATCTCACTTATATGTGGAATACAACAAACAAAATGAAACAAAACAAAAACCAAACTCATAGATACAAAGAACAAATTGGTGGTTGCCAGAGGTGGGAGTGGGCAAAAATGGGTGAAGGTGGTCAAAAGATATCAACTTCCAGTTATAAAATAAATGTCATGGGGATGTAAAGTACAGCATGGTGACTTCAGTTCATACTACTATATTGTATATTCAAAAGTTGCTAAGAAACTATATCTTAAAAGTTTTCATCATAAGAAAAAAGTTGTAACTATGTGTGGTGATGGATGTTAACTAGATTTATTGTGGCAATCATTTTGCAAAATATACAAATATGGAACCATTATGTTGTACACCTAAAATTAATATATGTCAATGATGTATCAATTAAAAAAATTACAATCAGAAAAAAAAGACATAGTCCCCAGTCCTTCAAAAAGCATATGGCTTGAGAGGGAAAACAGGTATATAACCAAATAGATATCAACACACATACAATATGATAGTAGTAAATATATATAATAGAGATAAGCATTTGCACATATTTCCATTACATGTACATATAAAAAAGCAATCAGAATACAGAGAAGAGAAATGATGATTTCTTTAAGATACCATTATTTTGAAATCTTTAAATTAATTGTGAGAAAGACCTGATACTAGCTCAGACCCTGCTAAAACAGAACTGCGTGCTTCTCTTATTCTCACCTTTGCCCCTCATTGCAACCTCAGTAAGTCCTTCCCACTAATCCAGTTTCGTTATAGGCATATGATCTCACCTCAAACCAGACAATCCCCCATTTGAGACTAAACTGTAATCCTTAGCCCTGGCAAAAAAAAAAAAAAAAAAAAAAAAATTAACCCAGTTTAACCTCCACAAATTTGGCTATCCCTTTATATAAGTCCCACCAGTACCCAGCACCACCAGTCCTATATACTAAACCAAGGTTCCATAAACCTGTACTCTCCTACTGTAGTTATCTTATCAGAAATGCATGTTAAGTTGATCCATTAAATAAATACTTGAGGAGCACCTATAATAAACTGAGCTTGAGAAGTGGTACAAAGGTGAACAAAATAAAACTCCTATCCTCAATAATTTTATATCCAAGGAAACAAACACTCAAAAAGGATTAATTTCAGGAGCCCATAGAAAGCACATCACATTTATAAGATACAGGGACAAAAAGGAATACCTAACTCAAGTTAGAAGAGATGAGTAGACAGACTTTCATCGGTGAGACCATAAATCCCAGTTTGCCCTGAGAAGCGCTGGGCTCCACTTATGGTGGCATACCTTTTATTCCCCTAAGTTTTTATTTCAATTCCAGCTAGTTAACATACAATGCAATATTGGTTTCAGGTGTAGAATTTAGTGATTCATCACTTACATACAACACCCAATGCTCATCACTAGAAGTTCCTTCCTTAATACTCATCACCTGTTTAATCCATCCCTCTTATTCACCTCCCCTCCACCATCAATTTGTTCTCTAGTTAAGAGTCTGTTTCTTGGTTTGCCTCTCTTTTTTCCCCCACGTTCATTTGTTTTGTTTGTTTCTTTCTTTTTTTTAGATTTTACTATTTAGGGTTTTTTTCACCCATATTTTTATTTAAATTCTAGTTAGTTAACATACAGTGTAATATTGGTTTCAGTAGTAGAATTTACTGATTCATCACTTAAATACAACACCCAGTGCTCAACACAAGTGCCCTCCTTAATACCCATCAGTCATTTAGCCATCCCCTACCACTTGTTTTGTTTCTTAAATTCCAAATATGAGTGAAATCATATGGTACTTGTCTTTCTCTGACATATTTCACTTAGCATAATACTCTCTAGCTCCATCCACGTTGTTGCAAGTGGCTAGATTTCATTTTTATGACTAATATTCCATTGTATAAATATACATCACACCTTCTTTATCCATTCATCAGTCGATGGCCATCTGGGCTCTTTCCATAATTTGGTTGTTGTAGATAATGCTGCCATAAACATCGGGGTGCATGTACTCCTTTGAATGTGTATTTTTGTATCCTTTGGATCAATACCGAGTAGCACAGTTGCTGGATCATAGGGTAGTTCTATTTATAACTTTTTGAGGAAACTCCATACTGTTTTACAGTGTGGCTGCACCAGGTCGCATTCCCACCAACAATGTAAGAGGGCTCCCCTTTCTCTGCATCTTCATCAACACCTGTTGTTGCCTGTCTTGTTGATTTTAGCCATTCCAACTGCTGTGAGGTGAAATCTCATTGTAGTTTTGATTTCTATTTCCCTGCTGATGAGTGCTGTTCAGCATCTTTTCATATATCTGTTAGCCATTTGGATGTTTTCTTTGGAAAAATGTCTATTCATGTGTTCTCCTCATTTTTTAATTGGATTATTTGTTTTTTAGGTGTTGAGTTTTATAAGTGCTTTATATATTTTGGATACTAATCCTTTATCAGATATGTCATTTGCAAATATTTCTACCCTTCCAAAGGTTGCCTTTTAGTTTTCTTCATTGTTTCCTTCGCTATGCAGAACGTTTTTATCTTGATGAAGTCTCAACAGTTTATTTTTGCTTTTGTTTCCCTAGCCTCAGGAAACTTATCTAGTAAGAAGTTGTTACAGCCAATATCAAAGAGGTTACTGCCTGTGTTCTCTAGGATTTTGATGGTTTCCTGTCTCACATTTACGTCTTTCATCCATTTTGAATTTACTTTTGTATATGGTATGAGAATGTGGTCCAATTTCATTCTTTTGCATGTTGCCGTGCAGTTTTCCCAACACCATTTGTCAAAGAGACTGTCTTTTTCCCATTGGATATTCTTTCCTCCTTTGTCATAGACTAATTGCCCATATAGCTGTGGGTCCATTGCTGACTTCTCTATTCTGTTCCATTGATGTATGTGTTTGTTTTTATACCAGTACCATACAGTTTTGATCACTACACCTTTGTAATATAACTTGAAGTCCAGAATTGTGATGCCTCCAGCTTCACTTTTCTTTTTCAAGATTGCTTAGGTTTGTTCTACCTCTGGGAAAAATGCTGGTGATATTTTGATAGGGATTGCATTAAATGTGTACATTGCTTTGAGTAATACAGACATTTAAACAATATTTGTTCTTCCAATCCATGAGCATGGTATGTTTTTCCATTTCTTTGTGCCATCTTCAATTTCTTTCATTAGTGTTTTATAGTTTTTCAGAGTACAGATCTTTTACCTCTTTGCTTAGGTTTATTAGTAGGTATTTTATTATTTTGGTGTAATTGTAAATGGGACTGATTCCTTAATTTCTCTTTCTGCTACTTCATTATTGGTGTATAAAAATGCAACAGATTTCTGTATGTTGATTTTGTATCCTCAGAATTACTGAATTTGTGTATTAGTTCTGGCAATTTTTTGGTGGAGTCTTTCTACATAGACTATCATATCATCTGCTAATAGTGAAAGTTTGACTTCCTCCTTGCCAATTTGGATGCCTTTTCTTTCTTTTTGTTGTCTGATTGCTGAGGCTAGGACTTCCAGGACTATGTTAAATAACAATGATGAGAGTGGACATCCCTGTCTTATTCCAGACTGTAGAGGAAAAGGTCTGAGTTTTTTCCCACTGAGGATGATATTAGCTATAGGTCTTCTGTATATGGCCTTTATTATGTTGAAGTATGTTTCCTCTAACCCTAATTTCTTGAGGGTTTTTTTTTTTTTTTTTACCATGAATGGATGTTGTACTTTGGCAATGGCATATCTTTTTAATAATGTCTCATTTTATTTTAAGACCTGGCAGATAAAAGGTGATATTCATAAAGTTAATAGTTAATAGTTAATCTTAGTTAATAGTATAGAGAATAATGGGGTGAAACCAAGTGAAGTCAGAGAAGTAATCCAAATAAAAACTGTATAATGTGTAAATCCTGGAGGTAGGAAAATATGAAATGAGTAATTGCAAGAAAATCAATAAGACTAGAATGTGGTATTTCAAGATTTGCAGAATGTGAAGCCAGCAGGTAAAAATGAACTACATAAAATGGAGCTTGAGCTTGATCCTTCAAGTAATGAGGAACCACTAAAGGGTTTCAAATAGACAAATGATGAGGTAAGATGTGACCCTATTTGTACTTTAAAAAATCAGACTGTTGGACAAATAGAGGAAGATTGAAGTGGTGATACTGAAGCAACATGATGCAGGATAACCATTAAAACATAGGTTTTGGAATTAGACCAACTTAAGTTATACTCCAAATTAAATTCTAATATTACCACTTACTAGCTTTGTTACAAGCACAGACTCCAGAGTCAGGCTGCCTGGCTCCAAAACCTAGTTCAAATACTTACTATCTCCATTACCTTTAGAAGCTACTTAACGTCATTATGCCTCAGTTTCATTACCCATATAAATTTTTAAAAAATATAATACTCCTTACTTCACAGTGTTTTAATTAAGGTTAAATATGTTGGGGTGCCTGGCTGGCTTAGCTGGTAGAGCATGCCACTCTTGAGCTTGGGGTTGTGAGTCTGAGTACCACATTGGATGTAGAAATTACTTAAAAATAAAATCTTTAAAAAGAAAGTTTAAATATGTTAATACAGACAATTTCCTTAGAACAGCACCTGGAACATAATAAGCACCTTCTGCTCACATGTTTTGTTCACAATTTATTCACAACAAAATAGATAGTTGTTGAAAATCTTTATAACTACTCTAAGTTAAAAGTTTGATGACACAGTGTTTATAAACAATTTAAGACATAGCTTAGTAGAAAAAAGAAAAGAAAAGTTAGTTCCTGTTCCAATGCCCAATAAGAGCTCTGCTCTATCTATAAAAAAGGATGAGGTGGTAGTAATACTCTTAGATGTCAAAAGATTTTTTTCCCATTTTTGTTAGCATGATCTACTCAAAGAAAAAAATCTTAAAGAATGAAAAGAAGGGATTTTCACTGGGATGATGTCTTTACAATTACTAAAAGTGGAAGTATCTCCAGCCCATTAGTAATAGCAACAACAAGAAAATGATAGAATGTACCTACCATGTATGTATCACAAATAGCACATTATGACTTTTCCATATTTGTTTTAAATTTTGGAAATTTTTAAATACTGGGTTATTTATTTCAGGTTATTTCCTATTTCTTAGAGCAATTAATAACAAAAATATACATCTTCATATTTAAAATAGTTACTAGAGAAATTATAAATTAAATGCAAATGCACGTATACATTGGACACTGTTGGGGCCCCACACCACATTCCCTAGGGCCACCTCTACTTTTAGCTATAGCTATGGTGGATAGTTTTTGCATATACTGTAGGCTTCCCTCCTCAAGCTCCCAGGGTATCTTACTCTAAAGGCACAGTCCATAAATGCAGTAGACATCTTCAGGAGCGACCTTCCATCAGTGATAGATGATTGTCAGTGGGTAATGTCCCAGTCTACACTCACTGGAAGGACAATTCTGAGGTTTATTCTACATGGTTTTCCAAAGAACCCCTAGCAATATTGAGCTCAGTTGCCTAGAGTAATAATCAGTTCAGGAATTCACTTTTAATTGGCTTTCTCTCATCCTTGTTTAACTCTCTCCACTACATTCTCTCTATTCTAGCATTCTGGAAACACATCCCAAATAAGCTATCTGTGCCTAAATCAAAATCTATGAATTTGCTTTGGTGAGAACCCAAACAATGACAAGAATTCTATTATACTAAAATTTTAATCTGATTATCTTTGTAATAAATTTTTGATAAGTTGAGTGGATAATCACATCAGTTAGTCGACATGTTAATAATTCTAATGTTTTTAATTTCATGACTTCCTTCTGTTATCACAAGAATTGTGCTAATACGAAGATAATTATATGTATCTTAGTATTTCTATCACCATACCTGACTCTTCTCATAATTAGAAAAGAATTTTTTGTAACATCTATTTAATGTTCTGTTGTAGAAAAGGGGTAATATTAATGACACTGGAATAATTTTCAAATTTCAAAGAAAATGTATCTCAACAAAAAAATTATTTATGCAAGAAATGCAATCTCCTTGTGTTTGCATGGCCCTTACTCTCAATCGATACAGCTCACACAACATTTTGCTCAAGATTTATTCAGCAAAATAGATATTTTTTGAAAAATATTGTTCACTTTCTTTCCCTGTCAGACTGTCTGTTGACACACTAGTGAATTGTTTATAAAACGAATGCTGTATCTTCCTTTCAGCTGACAGGTCCCTGTGGTTTGCTGTTTATTAGTTTTGTTTGTTGTGATTCAAAATGCAGGATCTATTTTTCCCCAGTGTTGCTGTCTTTTTTTTTCCCCTTTTCTTTTCTTTTCTTTTCTTTTCTTAGTGAACTAGAAGAAGATAAACAGAATGTTCTTATTTACAAGTAACCACTGAGATGTCCTTCAAACTCACTTTGAATTTCCATTAAGCTCTCCTTCCACGTCTCAAATCTTAAAAATGTAAAAGAATCTAATGCACAACTTGAGAAGGTGGTTTTTTGTTTTTGTTTTTGTTTTGTTTTTAGCTCTTTGTGTTGGAGTTGTATAATATATATTTCCTGGGTCAGAAAAGTCATGTCATTGAAATCTCTTTAAGTTGGTGGCATTGAAATGAGAGCAAAACTAATGGTATATTCAAAGCAATTATTTTTAGAAAGAAGCAAATTTTTGTCATTCATCTCTTCATCCATCTATCCATTCATCAAACTTGTATTAAGTACCTAATATGCTGGGCACTGGAATGGGTGCCAGAAATAGCAGAAATGAATATCTCAGTCCCTGACTTGAATAAGTTCAGTCAACCTGAGTAAACAAACATGTAAAAGATGATTGAATTTTAATGTGACAGGTGCTATAATAGAGGTACTTTCTAGAGGCTGAGAAATGTGGGAACATAGAGAAGAATCTAATTCTCTCATGAAAACTTCACTGAGGTTATACTTGAGATGAGTCTTGAAGGATGAGTTGGGCAGACAAGAGAAGGTAGGCATTTCAAGCACATGCAAAGCCAGCAACATTTTTTTTTATTTTGTGTTGTTTTGTTCAGATTTTGTTAGAGAATGCAAATTCTTTGTCCTTCTGCAGTAAAGGAAAGAATAGGAAAGAATCCATAGCAAAGAAGACAAAGGTGTGCCTTGAAGGAATTTGGATTTTACACCATAGGTAACTGGAGTTCTAAATTTGAGCACTTTTGCAATATTTGCATTTTAAGATCTGTGTTGGATCTGAAGTCACTGTGGAGAATGAATGATAGGAAGTACCACTGGAGGGAGAGGATATGTGAGAATAGCCTCCTGCTCACCTTCCCATTATCACTGGTATAAAAATGTCACCGTGTGAGAGGGTGTCCCTCACTATCTGAAGTCAGTCCCTGGCATAGTGACTACCCCGTGATATGATTTTAAGAATAAATAAATAGATAAAAAGAAAGGGGTGCAAAAGGTAATAAAGACTTGAAAAGTGGAGGTCAGAATGGAATGGAATAAGAAGACACTCAAAAAATATTTTCAATAGAAAAATCAATATAATTTGGTGATAAATTTAAAGAAAGTAAGTTGTGATCATTTTTTTAAGTCAAAGTTAAAAGTAAAAAAAAAAAAAAAAAAAAAAAAAAAAAAAAAAAAAAAAGGGAAATTGAAAAGACCCTGAATTTACTATTTGGGAAACTGGTTTGATCATATTGCTATTAACTGACAAAAATAACAGATTCAGAGATTGTTGTTAGATGTACTGTGCATGTTGTAGGGAGTAAATAAGGGAGTGCTTTTCCATAGAGAAGGCTATACATAAGGCTAGTTTGTAACACTGTGAGTTTTAGATACCTTCCAAGATATTCAGGCAGACATATCCAGTAAAACAGCAGATAGATAGATAGATAGATAGATAGATAGATAGATGATAGAGACATACAGTTTAGGAAACAGATCTGAGCAGGATATACAGTTATAGCAGTTATTAGTGTTTTGTAGTGGTAGATGAGTGACTGTTGTGGATAAGTTTTCCCAAAGAAAGATATAAGGCCAGAAGAATCAAAGGCATATAAGAACATCTAACAATATAGGGCAATAAAAAAAGGAGGAAAAGAACCAAAATTGGGAGTTCAAAAGAAGTTCTAAAGAAAATGTTGTCAAATGTGACTAATGTTAAAGAGATCAAGTAGGGTAAGAAAAATGTGAGATTTCCAATTTCTAAATTCATATGCTATTTTATTTGTGGCAATTGATAAATTATGTAAAAATATTCATGCTTTCCAGATGAAAACTAAAAATTCTAAAAGTCAATAACATTAAACACAAAGTGCTTTCAATGCTACCACAGACATGGTGGTATGTCATAATAAAGTCACAGCTCCCATAATTTGAGATGGTAATGTTTTGAATAGAGAAAATGAAATCTGAATGGTAAATTGGCCACTGTTCATATACTTATATATGCCTTTTTTCCTAAACAGAACACATTTAGTTTGTATTTCTGGTCTTTTTATTTAATGTACGAAGTCTCAGAATTTTCCCCAAGCACATAGTGATAAATGGCTTAGAACTTCAAAGAAAAGCAAGGTTGTTCTACTACTCTCAAGCTAATAATCTTCTAGCTCTCATTAGCTAGAATTTTTGTCTAAGGGAGCAGAGATGTAGTGAATAAAAGGTCCTTTACTTAGTATATATATATATATATATAATATATGTATTCATATTA